>NC_068436.1:19858500-19863500 GCF_023373465.1 Oncorhynchus keta
GTCACCCTTACTACTACTACTGTTACTGTCAACCCTTACTACTACTACTGTTACTGTCACCCTTACTACTACTACTGTTACTGTCACCCTTACTGTTACTGTCACCCTTACTACTACTACTGTTACTGTCACCCTTACTACTACTACTGTTACTGTCAACCTTACTACTACTGTTACTACACCCTTACTACTCAACTTACTACTACTGTTACTGTCACCCTTACTACTACTACTGTTACTACTACTGTTACCAACCTGTACTACTACTGTTACTGTCACCCTACTACTACTACTGTTACTGTCACCCTTACTACTACTACTGTTACTACTACTGTTACTGTCACCCTTACTACTACTACTGTTACTGTCACCCTTACTACTACTACTGTTACTACTACTGTTACTGTCACCCTTACTACTACTAATACTGTTACTGTCACCCTTACTACTACTACTGTTACTACTACTGTTACTGTCACCCTTACTACTACGACTGTTACTGTCAACCTTACTACTACTACTGTTACTGTCACCCTTACTACTACTACTACTGTTACTGTCACCCTTACTACTACTACTACTGTTACTGTCACCCTTACTACTACTACTACTGTTACTGTCACCCTTACTACTACTACTACTGTTACTGTCACCCTTACTACTACTACTACTGTTACTGTCACCCTTACTACTACTACTACTGTTACTACTACTGTTACTGTCAACCTTACTACTACTACTACTACTACTGTTCCTGTCACCCTTACTACTACTACTGTTACTGTCAACCTTACTACTACTACTGTTACTACTACTGTTACTATCAACCTTACTACTACTACTGTTACTACTACTGTTCTGTCAACCTTACTACTACTGCTGTTACTACTACTGTTACTGTCAACCTTACTACTACGACTGTTACTGTCACCCTTACTACTACTACTACTGTTACTGTCACCCTTACTACTACTACTGTTACTGTCACCCTTACTACTACTACTGTTACTGTCACCCTTACTACTACTACTACTGTTACTGTCACCCTTACTACTACTACTGTTACTGCTACCCTTACTACTGTTACTACTACTGTTACTGTCACCCTTACTACTACTACTACTGTTACTGTCACCCTTACTACTACTACTACTGTTACTGTCACCCTTACTACTACTACTACTGTTACTGTCACCCTTACTACTACTTAAGTTCTTCTTTAAAATGGTGTAATTGGGGAATTTTAATTATGAGATTTCTGTTGTTTGTATTTGGCGCCCTGCAATTCCACTGACTGTTGTCATATGGATCCCTGTAATGGAATTTCAGCCATAAGACGTTTTAAGAGAGAGAGAGGGAATACAATACAATCGTATAATATACATTTGGTGATGTTCAAAGAAATGTGTTTTTTTCCCAAAAAGTTACAATTCCAGTTGCGGCATGTTCAGACAAATCCGTTAAGGTGGGTTTTGGGAACTCTACACTCAATCACATTCAACCCTCTGTTAATAAGTCAGTTTTTAACGTAAACACTTACAACTCTAAATTCTGTAAAAGCATACCCCAATGTGTTCACATTCAGCTTCCTGTGTCACCGGAAGTGCCTTAAATTGGAGTCAAATGGGCTGTTTCGAAGGGTTAAAAAGGTCAGATGTTGCCAAATATTCATATGTGTGATTAGGCAACCCTCGTGAACTGTAAATCAGTCATTTCTCCCAACAGGTGTAAAAGAAAAAAACTCTCACACACACACAAACAGCAAGGATGGAGTGACACAGTGCAGGGCTTAAAGACACACAGAGCCTGCAATGGCATTACCATATTTTCTAGGCAGTGCCGAGTTAACTTCTTCGATATAGGGGGCGCTCTTTTCATTTTTGGATGAAAAACGTTCCCGTTTTAAACAAGATATTTTGTCACGAAAAGATGCTCGACTATGCAAATAATTGACAGCTTTGGAAAGAAAACACTCTGACGTTTCCAAAACTGCAAAGATATTGAACTGATGTTACAGGCGAAACCCAGATAAAAATCCAATCAGGAAGTGCCGCATATTTTGAAACCGCCTCATTCCAATGACTCCTTATATGGCTGTGAAGGAGCTAGGAGTCAGCTTACGTTTTCCACGTTTTCCCCAAGGTGTCTACAGCATTGTGACGTATTTGTAGGCATATCACTGGAAGATTGACCATAAGAGACTACATCTACCAGGTGGTCGCTTGGTGTCCTCCATTGCAATTATTACGTAATCGCCAGCTGCAGTATTTTTCCGTTTGTTTCTGATGAGAAGCCATCTGCCACCACTGATAGATTATCGAATAGATATGTGAAAAACACCTTGAGGATTGATTCTAAACAACGTTTGCCATGTTTCTGTCGATATTATGGAGCAAATTTGGAAAAAAAAGTTTGCCGTTGTAAGTGACTGCATTTTCAAATGGACAAACATTTGCATTATGGGCAAGTTTAAAAAAAATATGACAATAAAATATGACAAAAGTATGTTCATACAGTTCTTTTACATGTATAATTAAAGCACTTTTTTTTTTTTAAGGGGTGATAAGTTTTGACTTTTTTCACATTTTCAAAATTTGACCCTTGGATCTTGACTTGATGTGCATTTGCAATACGACATTTTACTGTGGAGCGCGCTCACCATCTATTGGATTTTGCAATAAGTTATGAATGAAATGCAGTCCATTTGAGTGGTATTGTACGTTGTGTATATGTTTTGTACGGTGCCAATATGATCCCATTCATTTGTGTCCATTTCAGAGGATTATTCCTTTATTCTCTCTCTATCTTTCTCTCTTTACCCAGATCTCTCTCTTGTTCCCTACTGTTACTTCTACTGCTACTGTCATCCTTACTACTGTTACATCTACTGCTACTTTCACCGTTACTACGGTTACTACTGCTACAGTTGTTACTACTGCCTTCCTGCCATCCTGCTCTTTACTGAACAAGTTGTCATTGTCTCACCTCATAATTCAACCTTTGTCAATAAACGTCACTATACAAACGTTACATTTGGTCATTAATTCTGATAGTTTAATCTCAGGGTTAAGGTTGGTGGTAGGGGTAATCAATATAAGTGCACTGGGATTGAACAATTGACCCTCGGAGCCGGAGCTTGTGGCTTGCGCCCATCCACCTTCCACATCAACAAGGCTCAAGCAAACCTCAAGACTACTTGACTGTAATAGAGCTCACCGTTGACCATAGTGGCCACTTTTTAATTCATCACCAGATGTCCTTGGTACCTGGATGGACTTCGGATTTCACCTTGGATCTTGATCGGCGGTCTGGTGTACTACAGTGTTTTAATTTACAGACAGAATTACATTACCAACGTTACTATACCTGTACTGCTGTTATGCACTATAACTGTTACTAACAGGGGATTCAGCCCCAGGGTGCTGTATTACTGTACTACTGCTCCACTAAGACAGACACTATCACCACTGTTACTGACAGGGGATTCAGCCCCAGTGCTGTACTACTGTCCTACTGCTCCACTAAGACAGACACTATCACCACTGTTACTGACAGGGGGATTCAGCCCCAGGGTGCTGTACTACTGTCCTACTGCTCCACTAAGACAGACACTATCACCACTGTTACTAACAGGGGATTCAGCCCCAGGGTGCTGTACTGCTGTCCTACTGCTCCACTAAGACAGACACTATCACCACTGTTACTAACAGGGGATTCAGCCCCAGGGTGCTGTACTACTGTACTACTGCTCCACTAAGACAGACACTATCACCACTGTTACTGACAGGGGATTCAGCCCCAGGGTGCTGTACTACTGTCCTACTGCTCCACTAAGACAGACACTATCACCACTGTTACTGACAGGGGATTCAGCCCCAGGGTGCTGTACTACTGTCCTACTGCTCCACTAAGACAGACACTATCACCACTGTTACTAACAGGGGGATTACTGTACTAGCCCCACTAAGACAGACACTATCACCACTGTTACTGGGGATTCAGCCCCAGGGTGCTGTACAACTGTACTACTGCTCACTAAGACAGACACTATCACCACTGTTACTAACAGGGGATTCAGCCCCAGGGTGCTGTCCTACTGTCCTACTGCTCCACTGAGACAGACACTATCACCACTGTTACTAACAGGGGATTCAGCCCCAGGGTGCTGTCTACTGCACTACTGCTCCACTAAGACAGACACTATCACCACTGTTACTAACAGGGGATTCAGCCCCAGGTGCTGTACTGTACTGTACTACTGCTCCACTAAGACAGACACTATCACCACTGTTACTAACAGGGGATTCAGCCCCAGGGTGCTGTACTACTGTCCTACTGCTCCACTAAGACAGACACTATCACCACTGTTACTAACAGGGATTCAGCCCCAGGGTGCTGTACTACTGTACTACTGCTCCACTAAGACAGACACTATCACCACTGTTACTAACAGGGGATTCAGCCCCAGGGTGCTGTACTACTGTCCTACTGCTCCACTAAGACAGACACTATCACCACTGTTACTGACAGGGGATTCAGCCCCAGGGTGCTGTACTACTGTCCTACTGCTCCACTAAGACAGACACTATCACCACTGTTACTAACAGGGGATTCAGCCCCAGGGTGCTGTACTACTGTACTACTGCTCCACTAAGACAGACACTATCACCACTGTTACTGACAGGGGGATTCAGCCCCAGGGTGCTGTCCTGCTGTCCTACTGCTCCACTAAGACATACACTATCACCACTGTTACTAACAGGGGATTCAGCCCCAGGGTGCTGTACTACTGTACTACTGTACTACTGCTCCACTAAGACAGACACTATCACCACTGTTACTAACAGGGGATTCAGCCCCAGGGTGCTGTACTACTGTACTACTGTACTACTGCTCCACTAAGACAGACACTATCACCACTGTTACTAACAGGGGATTCAGCCCCAGGGTGCTGTACTACTGTACTACTGCTCCACTAAGATAGACACTATCACCACTGT
>NC_068436.1:19868500-19916000 GCF_023373465.1 Oncorhynchus keta
CTGAACAGGTTCAGAACCATTGTAGCATAGCTGAAAATGTTCGATAGCATCGTCTCTTTGTTAGCTGAACAGGTTCAGAACCATTGGAATAGCATCGTCTCTTTGTTAGCTGAAAATGTTCAGAACCATTATGATAGCATCGTCTCTTTGTTAGCTGAAAAGGTTCAGAACCATTGGATAGCATCGTCTCTTTGTTAGCTGAAAATTTTCAGAACCATTATGATAGCATCGTCTCTTTGTTAGCTGAACAGGTTCAGAACCATTGGAATAGCATCGTCTCTTTGTTAGCTGAAAATGTTCAGAACCATTATGATAGCATCGTCTCTTTGTTAGCTGAAAATTTTCAGAACCATTATGATAGCATCGTCTTTTGTTAGCTGAAAATTTTCAGAACCATTGGAATAGCATTGTCTCTTTGTTAGCTGAAAAGGTTCAGAACCATTGTGATAGCATCGTCTCATTTTTGGCTGAAAGACAACAAGAGCAATTATGATAGCATTGTCTCATTGTTGACTAAAAGGTTCAGAACCATTGTGAGCATCTCTTTGTTGGCTGAAGACGATCAGAACCATTGTCATAGCATTGTCTCTTTGTTGACTGAAAATGTTCAGAACCATTATGATAGCATTTCTCATTGTTGGCTGAAAATGTTAATAACCATTGTGATAGCATTGTCTCTTTGTTGACTGAAAATGTTAATAACCATTGTGATAGCATTGTCTCATTGTTGGCTGAGAATGTTAATAACCATTGTGATAGCATTGTCTCTTTGTTGGCTGAAATGTTAATAACCATTGATAGCATCGTCTCATTGTTGACTGAGAATGTTAATAACCATTGTGATAGCATTGTCTCATTGTTGGCTGAGAATGTTAATAACCATTGTGATAGCATTGTCTCTTTGTTGGCTGAGAATGTTAATAACCATTGTGATAGCATTGTCTCATTGTTGGCTGAAAATGTTAATAACCATTGTGATAGCATCGTTTTGTTGACTGAAAATGTTAATAACCATTGTGATAGATTGTCTCATTGTTGACTGAAAATGTTAATAACCATTGTGATAGCATCGTCTCATTGTTGACTGAAAATGTTAATAACCATTGTGATAGCATTGTCTCATTGTTGGCTGAAAATGTTAATAACCCTTGTGATAGCATTGTCTCATTGTTGGCTGAAAATGTTAATAACCATTGTGATAGCATTGTCTCATTGTTGGCTGAGAATGTTAATAACCATTGTGATAGCATTGTCTCATTGTTGACTGAAAATATTGAAACCATTGTGATAGCATTGTCTCATTGTTGACTGAAAATGTTAATAACCATTGTGATAGCATCGTCTCATTGTTGGCTGAAAATGTTAATAACCATTGTGATAGCATCATTGTTGACTGAAAATGTTAATAACCATTGTGATAGCATTGTCTCATTGTTGGCTGAGAATGTTAATAACCATTGTGATAGCATTGTCTCATTGTTGACTGAAAATATTGAAAACCATTGTGATAGCATTGTCTCATTGTTGACTGAAAATGTTAATAACCATTGTGATAGCATCGTCTCATTGTTGGCTGAAAATGTTAATAACCATTGTGATAGCATCGCCTCATTGTTGACTGAAAATGTTAATAACCATTGTGATAGCATCTCTCATTGTTGGCTGAAAATGTTAATAACCATTGTGATAGCATTGTCTCATTGTTGGCTGAAAATGTTAATAACCATTGTGATAGCATTGTCTCTTTGTTGGCTGAAAATGTTAATAACTTGATAGTCTCTTTGTTAGCTGAAAAGGTTCAGAACCATTATGATAGCATAGTCTCATTGTTAACTGAAAATGTTCAGAACCATTATGATAGCATCGTAGCTGAACATTTTCAGAACTATTATGATAGCATCGTTGTTAGCTGAACAGGTTCAGAACCATTATGATAGCATTGTCTCATTGTTGGCTGAAAATGTTAATAACCATTGTGATAGCATCGTCTCATTGTTGACTGAAAATGTTAATAACCATTGTGATAGCATTGTCTCATTGTTGACTGAAAATGTTAATAACCATTGTGATAGCATCGTCTCATTGTTGACTGAAAATGTTAATAACCATTGTGATAGCATCGTCTCATTGTTGACTGAAAATGTTAATAACCATTTGTTGATAGCATTGATTGTTGACTGAAAATGTTAATAACCATTGTGATAGCATCGTCTCATTGTTGACTGAAAATGTTAATAACCATTGTGATAGCATCGTCTCATTGTTGACTGAAAATGTTAATAACCATTGTGATAGCATTGTCTCATTGTTGACTGAAAATGTTAATAACCATTGTGATAGCATCGTCTCATTGTTGACTGAAAATGTTAATAACCATTGTGATAGCATCATTGTTGACTGAAAATGTTAATAACCATTGTGATAGCATCGTCTCATTGTTGGCTGAAAATGTTAATAACCATTGTGATAGCATTGTCTCATTGTTGACTGAAAATATTGAAAACCATTGTGATAGCATTGTCTCATTGTTGACTGAAAATATTGAAAACCATTGTGATAGCATCGTCTCATTGTTGGCTGAAGACGGTCAGGACCATTGTGATATTATAGTCTCTTTGTTGGCTGAAGACGATCAGAACCATTGTGATATTATAGTCTCTTTGTTGGCTGAAGACGATCAGAACCATTGTGATATTATAGTCTCTTTGTTGGCTGAAGACGATCAGAACCATTGTGATATTATAGTCTCTTTGTTGGCTGAAGACGATCAGAACCATTGTGATATTATAGTCTCTTTGCTGGCTGAAGACGATCAGAACCATTGTGATATTATAGTCTCTTTGTTGGCTGAAGACGATCAGAACCATTGTGATATTATAGTCTCTTTGCTGGCTGAAGACGGTCAGGACCATTGTGATATTATAGTCTCTTTGCTGGCTGAAGACGATCAGAACCATTGTGATATTATAGTCTCTTTGCTGGCTGAAGATGGTCAGAACCATTGTGATATTATAGTCTCTTTGCTGGCTGAAGACGGTCAGCCACTGTCATGTCCTATCTAATATCATTAGTCTCACTATGTGCATCAGTCTCAGTCAGTCTGTACATAAAGTGATATACAGTTGACGTCTGAAGTTTACATACACCTACCTACCTTAGCCAAATACATTTCAACTCAGTTTTTCACAATTCCTGACATTTAATCCTTGTCAAAATGCCCTGTTTTAGGTAAGTGAGGATCTCCACTTTATTTTAAGGATGTGAAATGTCAGAATAATAGTAGAGAGAAGGATTTATTTCGGCTTTTATTCTTTTATCACATTCCCAGTGGATCAGAAGTTTACATACACTCAATTAGTAATTGGTAGCATTGCCTTTACATTTTTTAACTTGGGTCAAACGTTTTGGGTAGCCTTCCACAAGCTTCGATCAATAAGTTGGGTGAATTTCGGCCCATTCCTCCTGACAGAGATGGTGTATCTGATTCAAGTTTTTTGGCCTCCTTGCTCTCACACGCTTTTTCAATTCTGCCTACACATTTTCTATAGAATTGACGTCTGGTATTTGTGATGGCATCTGAAATACCATGACTTTGTTTTTTTAAGCCATTTTGCCACAACTTTGGAAGTATGCTTGGGGTCATTATTCATTTGGAAGACCATTTGCGACCAAGCCTTAGCTTTAACTTCCTTACTGATGTCTTGATGCCATGTATTTTGTGAAGTGCACCAGTCCCTCCTGCAGCAAAGCACCCCCACAACATGATGCTGTCACCCCCGTGATTCACGGTTGGGATGGTGATTTTTGGCTTGCAAGCCTCCCCATTTCTCCTCCAAATATAACGATGGTCATTATGGCCAAACAGTTTTATTTTTGTTTCATCAGACCAGAGGACATTTCTCCAGAAAATACGATTGTTGTCCCCATGTGCAGTTGCAAACCGTAGTCTGGCATTTTAATGGTGGTTTTGGAGCAGTGGCTTCTTCCGTGCTGAGCGGCCTTTCAGGTTATGTCGATATCGGACTCGTTTTACTGTGGATATAGATACTTGTGTACCTGTTTCCTCCAGCCTCTTCACAAGGTCCTTTGCTGTTGTTCTGGGATTGATTTGCACTTTTCGCACCAAAGTACGTTCATCTCTAGGAGACAGAATGCGTCTCATTCCTGAGCGGTATGACGGCCTCGTGGTCTCATGGTGTTTATACTTGCGTACTATTTTTTGTACAGATGAACGTGGTACCTTCAGGTGTTTGGAAATTGCTCCCAAGGATGAACCAGACTTGTGGAGGTGTACAATGATTTTTCTGATGTCTTGGCTGATTTCTTTTGATTTTCCCACGATGTCAAACAAAAGAGGCACTGAGTTTGAAGGTAGGCCTTGAAATACATCCACAGCTACACCTCCAATTGACTCAAATTATGTCAATTAGCCTATCAGAAGCTTCTAAAGTCATGACAACATTTCTGGATTTCTCCAAGCTGTTTGGAGGCACAGTCAGGTAGAGTATGTGAACTTCTGAACCACTAGAATTGTGATACAGTGAATTATTAGGGAAATAATCTGTAACAATCTTCCAACAATTGTTGGAAAAATGACTTGTTTCATGCACAAAGTAGATGTCCTAACCGACTTGCCAAAACTATAGTTTGTTAACAAGACATTTGTGGAGTGGTTGAAAAATGAGTTTTAATGACTTCAACCTAAGTTTATGTAAACTTCCGACTTCAATTGTCATTGTGAATTAGGTGCAACATTTCTTTCTCTTCCCCAGTTCTCTTTCAACATCTTTCTGTTTGTCTTTTTGATCCCTTTCCCTCCCTTCCTCTTCCTTCCATCAAGCCTTCCTTCTGGGACGCCCCCCTTGTATCACGTAAATGCTAATAACCTCTCGATGTGCTCAGATATATATATGTTATTGTGCAAATTATACAATCGCCCTCATCCCTTCTGAGAGACAATCCCCCTATCCTATCTGAGAGACGGAGAGACAACCCCCCTATCCTATCTGAGAGACAATCCCCTATCCTATCTGAGAGACGGAGAGACAACCCCCCTATCCTATCTGAGAGACAATCCCCCTATCCTATCTGAGAGACGGAGAGACAACCCCTATCCTATCTGAGAGACAATCCCCCTATCCTATCTGAGAGACGGAGAGACAACCCCCCTATCCTATCTGAGAGACAATCCCCTATCCTATCTGAGAGACGGAGAGACAACCCCCCTATCCTATCTGAGAGACAATCCCCCTATCCTATCTGAGAGACGGAGAGACAACCCCCCTATCCTATCTGAGAGACAATCCCCCTATCCTATCTGAGAGACGGAGAGACAACCCCTATCCTATCTGAGAGACAATCCCACTATCCTATCTGAGAGACGGAGAGACAACCCCCTATCCTATCTGAGAGACAATCCCCTATCCTATCTGAGAGACGGAGAGACAACCCCCCTATCCCTTCTGAGAGACAATCCCCCTATCCTATCTGAGAGACGGAGAGACAACCCCCTATCCTATCTGAGAGACAATCCCCTATCCTATCTGAGAGATGGAGAGACAACCCCCCTATCCTATCTGAGAGACAATCCCCCTATCCTATCTGAGAGACGGAGAGACGAATCCCCCTATCCTATCTGAGAGACAACCCCCTAACCGATCTGAGAGACAATCCCCCTATCCTATCTGAGAGACAACCCCCTATCCTATCTGAGAGACAATCCCCCTATCCTATCTGAGAGACAATCCCCCTATCCTATCTGAGAGACAACCCCTATCCTATCTGAGAGACAATCCCCCTATCCTATCTGAGAGACAAGCCCCCTATCCTATCTGAGAGACAATCCCCCTATCCTATCTGAGAGACAATCCCCTATTCTATCTGAGAGACAACCCCTATCCTATCTGAGAGACAACCCCCTATCCTATCTGAGAGACAATCCCCATATCCTATCTGAGAGACAACCCCCCTATCCTATCTGAGAGACAATCCCCCTATCCTATCTGAGAGACGGAGAGACGATTCCCCCTATCCTATCTGAGAGACAACCCCCCTATCCTATCTGAGAGACAATCCCCCTATCCTATCTGAGAGACAATCCCCCTATCCTATCTGAGAGACAACCCCCCTATCCTATCTGAGAGACGGAGAGACGATTCCCCCTATCCTATCTGAGAGACAATCCCCCTATCCTATCTGAGAGACGGAGAGACGATTCCCCCTATTCTATCTGAGAGACAATCCCCCTATCCTATCTGAGAGACAACCCCCCTATCCTATCTGAGAGACAAGCCCCCTATCCTATCTGAGAGACAGAGAGACAATCCCCCTATCCTATCTGAGAGACAACCCCCAACCTTATCTGAGAGACAATTCCCCCTATTCTATCTGAGAGACAACCCCCTATTCTATCTGAGAGACAACTCCCTATTCTATCTGAGAGACAACCCCCTATCCTATCTGAGAGAATGAGAGACAATTGGCCGTATCCTATTTGTAAGACTGAATGACATTTCCCCATATCCTATCCTACTATCTGAGAGGCTGGCCTGAGAACTAGCATGTTTAGTTGTATTGGTGTAATTAGACGTACTATACTGTTAAAGCAAGGCAAAAAAATCCCTCTGTTCCTCTGTTCTAGGGAGGACAAGACAAGCTCTCGGATGTAGTGGACGTTCTCTTCCCAGAGATTAACAACCGCTGCACTCGCTCTGTAGTTGTTTCTTGTTGGCTCCGGGGGGGACACAGTATGGAGAGAGAGAAATAGAGAGGGACACAGTATGGAGAGAGAGAAATAGAGAGGGACACAGTATGGAGAGAGAGAAATAGAGAGAGACACAGTATGGAGAGAGAGAAATAGAGAGGGACACAGAGAGAGAGAGAAATAGAGAGAGACACAGTATGGAGAGAGAGAAATAGAGAGGGACACAGTATGGAGAGAGAGAAATAGAGAGGGACACAGTATGGAGAGAGAAATAGAGAGGGACACAGTATGGAGAGAGAAATAGAGAGAGACACAGTATGGAGAGAGAGAAATAGAGAGGGACACAGTATGGAGAGAGAAATAGAGAGAGACACAGTATGGAGAGAGAGAAATAGAGAGACACAGTATGGAGAGAGAGAAATAGAGAGGACACAGTATGGAGAGAGAGAAATAGAGAGGGACACAGTATGGAGAGAGAGAAATAGAGAGGGACACAGTATGGAGAGAGAGAAATAGAGAGGGACACAGTATGGAGAGAGAGAAATAGAGAGGGACACAGTATGGAGAGAGAGAAATAGAGAGGGACACAGTATGGAGAGAGAGAAATAGAGAGGGACACAGTATGGAGAGAGAGAAATAGAGAGGGACACAGTATGGAGAGAGAGAAATAGAGAGGGACACAGTATGGAGAGAGAGAAATAGAGAGGGACACAGAGAGAGAGAAGACAAAGCGAGAGACAGAAGGATGGTACTGTTGCATTGGGCTCAGAACGGGGATCACAATCAATGTCAGACAAATCAATTTCAATATCAGGAGCCACGGGGACCCCAAGCACCGACGCAACGTTCCCAGATACACTGTGATTTACCTCTGAGTGTGTGTTAGTTTTGTGTATTTCTGTGTGTGACTTTTTCCTCATTATTTAAATGAATGGATTTTCGCCACCAGCTCTAAGGAATCTAAATACACACTCTTGATGCAATAGCATAATATTATATTCAATAGCTGTATGATTTTTCTCTGTGTGTGAGTGTCCTCATATACTGACTTGAAAGGTCATATTATTCAGAAGGCCTTGGTCTCGGCTGTAGGTGCAGGGAGGGACTGGCTATATTGCATTTCATAAAATGCTAGATGGGCTGGTCCATTTTATGCCCGGTGGCCTGTCTAACTTTTCTCTTTTCTCTACTGCACCCAATTTCACAGGAAGGCCGAAAAGATCGTCAAGGACAACTACCACCCGAACCACTGCCTGTTCACCCCACTATCATCCAGAAGGCGTGGTCAGTACATGTGCATCAAACCAGGGACTGCTTCTATCTCAAGGCCATCAGACTGTTAAAAACTTCTTGACGCTACCTATCCCTTAACCTCTTAAGCGCACCCGACACGCAGTTGTGCCATCTGGCCATCTGGAATGCAAATGCGCTACGCTAAATGCTAATAGCACTCGTTAAAACTTAAACATTCATTAAAACACACATGCAGGGTACTGAATTAAAGCTACACTCGTTGTGAATCCAGCCAACAAGTCAGATTTTAAAATGCTTTTCGGCGAAAGCATGAGAAGCTATTATCTGTTGGCATGCAACACCCCGAAATACCTGAAGGGGGCGTAAATAAAATAATTAGCATAGCCGGCGCTACACAAAACGCAGAAATAAAATATAAAACATTCATTTTGACGATCTTCTTTGTTGGCACTCCTAGATGTCCCATAAACATCACTATTGGGTATTTTTTTCGATTAAATCGGTCCATATATACCCTAAATATCGATCTATGAAAAGTGTGTGATACAGGAAAAAAGACCGTTTTAAAACACAACGTCATTTTTTTAAATTAAAAAAGTTGACGATAAACTTTCACAAAACACTTCGAAATACTTTTGTAATCCAACTTTAGGTATTAGTAAACGTTAATAATCTATCAAATTGATCACGGGCCGATGTGTATTCAATAGCTCCACGTCTTAAAATCATGGTCGGAAATTTCTCTGCCAAAACATCCTGTCGGAGACTGGAAGGAATGGGCTCTCTCTCACTCGTTTGACCAAGAAACAAAGCCCAGGCAATTGACAAGACTGGCGACATCGTGTGGAAGCTTTAGGACTTGCAATCTCAGCCCATGTAATTTGCTTTCCAATAGACAATACATGCAAGTGGCGCATTGATATATTTTCCAGATTTTGGTGATCAGTTTTTCTTGGGCTTTTCGATGAAACACACGTTATGTTATAGTCACAGCCGTTATTTAACCAGTTTTAGAAATGTCTGAGTGTTTTCTATCCACACATACTAATCATATGCATATACTATATTCCTGGCATGAGTAGCAGGACGCTGAAATGTTGCGCAATTTTTAACAGAATGTTCTAAAAGGTAGGGGTAGGCTTAACAGGTTTTAAGCGAGATAATTGTCATTAGCAACCGCTGAATAGCATAGCGCCACAGTCAAATAATATTACTAAAAAATATTAATGAAATCACAAGAGCAATATTGCAAAACACAGCTTAGCCTTTTGTTAATCCAACTGTCGTCTCAGATTTTAAAATGATGCTTTACAGTGAAAGCAATCCAAGCGTTTGTGTAAATTTATCGATAGAGCAACAAAACATTATGTACACTAAGCATTAAGTAGCTAGGTCACGAAAATCAGAAAAGCAATCAAATTAATCGTTTACCTTTGATGATCTTCGGATGTTTTCACTCACGAGACTCCCAGTTACACAACAAATGTTCCTTTTGTTCCATATAGATTATTTTTATATCCAAATACCTCCGCTTGTTTGTCACGTTATATTCAGAAATCCACAAGAAAGAGCGGTCACGACAACGCAATCGAAAATTACAAATAATGTCCACAGAAACATGTCAAACGTTTTTTATAATCAATCCTCAGGTTGTTTGAAAAATATAATTGATAATATATCAACCACAAATGTATTTCACAGTAGGAGAGGGAAAAACAATAGCTGTCCAAATTCTGTTGGCGACAAAACTCATGTGACCACTTGACGCAATGTTATCGTTCTGGCTAATTTTTCAAAATAAAAGCCTGAAACTATGTCTGAAGACTGTTGACACCTTGAGGAAGTGATATGAAAATGAATCTGGTTGATATCCCTTTAAATGGAGCAATGGGAGGCTATGGAACATGGAGTTTTCAAAATAGAAGCCACTTCCTGGTTTGATTTTCTCAGGGTTTCGCCTGCAATATCAGTTCTGTTATACTCACAGACAATATTTTGACAGTTTTGGAAACGTTAGAGTGTTTTCTATCCTAATCTGTCAATTATATGCATATTCTAGCATCTAGTTCTGAGAAATAGGCCGTTTACTTTGGGAACATTATTTTTCCAAACATAAAAATAGTGCCCCCTAGCTTCAAGAGGTTAATAATGTCACTTTAATGTTTACATATCTTGCATTACTCATCTCACATGTATATACTGTATTCTATACTTTCCCACTGTATTTTAGTATAATCCACTTGACAGTTCTTGTCCAAATATTTATGCATATTATTTCTTAATTCCATTCCTTACTTAGAGTTGTGTGTATTAGATATTTGTTGTGAAATTGTTAGACATTACTTGTTAGATATTGTGTTAGATATTATGTGTTAGATACTGCTTCACTGTCAGAACAAGAAGCACAAGCATTTCACTACGCTCACAATAACATCTGCTAAATGTGTATGTTACCAATACGATTTAATTTCATTTAATTTAAAAATATATCCTGTCCTACTATCTGAAAGGCTGGACTGAGAGACGATTCCCCATATCATATCCTGTCCTACTATCTGAGAGGCTGGCCTGAGAGACAATTCCCCATATCATATCCTGTCCTACTATCTGAGAGGCTGGCTTGAGAGACGATTCCCCCATATCATATCCTGTCCTACTATCTGAAAGGCTGGACTGAGAGACGATTCCCCCATATCATATCCTATCCTACTATCTGAGAGGCTGGCTTGAGAGACGATTCCCCATATCATATCCTATCCTACTATCTGAAAGGCTGGCCTGAGAGACGATTCCCCCATATCATATCCTATCCTACTATCTGAAAGGCTGGACTGAGAGACGATTCCCCATATCATATCCTATCCTACTATCTGAGAGGCTGGCCTGAGAGACGATTCCCCATATCATATCCTATCCTGCTATCTGAAAGGCTGGACTGGGAGACGATTCCCCCATATCATTTCCTATCCTACTATCTGAGAGGCTGGCCTGAGAACTAGCATGTTTAGTTGTATTGGTATAATTAGATTTACTATACTGTTAAAGCAAGGCAAAGAGAGAGAGAGAGAGAGAGAGAGAGAGAGAGAGAGAGAGAGAGAGAGAGAGAGAGAGAGAGAGAAATAGAGAGAGAAATAGAGAGAGACACAGAGAGAGAGAAGACAAAGCGAGAGACAGAAGGATGGTACTGTTGCATTGGGCTCAGAACGGGGATCACAATCAATGTCAGACAAATCAATTTCAATATCAGGAGCCACGGGGACCCCAAGCCCCGACGCAACGTTCCCAGATACACTGTGATTTACCTCTGAGTGTGTGTTAGTTGGTGTGTATTTCTGTGTGACTTTTTCCTCATTATTTAAATGAATGGATTTTCGCCACCAGCTCCAAGGAATCTAAATACACACTCTTGATGCAGTAGCATAATATTATATTCAATAGCTGTATGATTTTTCTCTGTGTGTGAGTGTCCTCATATACTGACTTGAAAGGTCATGTTATTCAGAAGGCCTTGGACTCGGCTGTAGGTGCAGGGAGGGACTGGCTATCTTGCATTTCATAAAATGGGCTGGTCCATTTTTTGCTCAGTGGCCTGTCTAACTTTTTATTTTTTTTTTGTGCGAAATAATCCATATTTGGTAAATAAATGATACATCTTTTTTATGCTGAATAATCATTATTTGGTAAATAATCAGGAAAACAATTTGCTGTGCGTTAGAACTTCAGAGGTAACAGCAGAGGGAGCCACCCACCTATCCACATTGACGGGATAGCAGTGGAGAAGGTGGAACGTTTTAAGTTCCTTGGTGTACACATCACTGACAAACTGAAATGGTCCACCCACCCAGACACTGTTGTGAAGAAAGGGCAACAGCTCCTCTTCAACCTCAGGAGGATGAAGAAATGTGGATGTCACCTAAAACCCTCACAAACTTTTACAGATGCACAATTGAGAGAATCCTCTCGGGCTGTATCACCGCCTGGTATGGCCACTGCACCGCCCTGCAACCGCAGGACCCCCCAGAGGGTGGTGTGGTCCGCACAACGCATCACCAGGGGCAAACTACCTGCCCTCCAGGACACCAACAGCACCCGATGTCACAGGAAGGTAAAAAAGATCATCAAGGACTACCACCCGAGCCACTGCCTGTTCACCCCGCTATCATCCAGAATGCGAGGTCAGTACAGAAGAATCAAAGCTGGGACCGAGAGACTGAAAAACAGCTTCTATCTCAAGGCCATCAGACTGTTAAATAGCCATCACTAGCACAGAGAGGGTGCTGCCTATATACACAGACTTGAAATCATTGGCCACTTTAATAAATGGAATGCTTTTCACTTTGCTGTAGTAGAGTGAACAGTCCATGACTGGGGTGGCTGGGGTCATTGACAATTTTAGGGCCTTCCTCTGACACCGCCTGGTTTATAGGTCCTGGATGGCAGGCAGCTTAGCCCCAGTGATGTACTGGGCCGTAAGCACTACTCTCTCTAGTGCTTAGCGGTCGAAGGCCGAGCAATTGCCGTACCAGGCGGTGATGCAACCAGTCAGGATGTTCTCGATGTTGCAGCTGTAAAATCTTTTGAGGATCTCAGGACCCATGCCAAATCTTTTTAGTTTCATGAGGGGGAATAGGCTTTGTCGTGCCCTCTTCATGACTGTTTTGGTGTGTTTGGACCATTCAGGTTTATTGTTGATGTCGAGACCAAGGAACTTTAAGCTCTCAACCTGCTCCACTACAACCCCGTCGGTGAGACACACCCAGGTCTCTGACCTCCTCTGACCTCCGCCAGGTCGCAGTTGCAAATGAGAACTTGTTCTCAAATAGCCTACCAGGTTAAATAAAGGTGAAATAAAAAAAATAAAAAAATAAAAATAGGCTGTCTAGTCGCTGTCAATGATCAGGCTGTTGTGTCGTCTGCAAACTTAATGATTGTGTTGGAGTCGTACCTGGCCATACAGTCGTGGGTGAACAGGGAGTACAGGAGGGGACAGAGCACACACCCCTGAGGGGCTCCAGTGTTGAGGATCAGAGTGGCAGATGTGTTGCTAACTACACTCACCACCTGGGGGGCGGCCCGTCAGGAAGTCCAGGGTCCAGTTGCAGAGGGAGATGTTTAGTCCCAGGATCCTTAGCTTAGTGATGAGCTTTGGGGGTACTATGGTGTTGAACGCTGAGCAGTAGTCAATGAATAGCATTCTCATGTAGGTGTTCCTTTTGTTCAGGTGGGGAAGGGCAGTGTGGAGTGCAATAGAGATTGCATCAACTGTGGATCTGTTTGGGCGGTATGCAAATTGGAGTGGGTCTAAGGTTTCTTGGATAATGGAGTTGATGTGAGCCATGACCAGCCCTGCAAAGCACTTCATGGCTAAGGACGAGAGTGCTACGGGTCGGTAGTCATTTAGGTAGGTTACCTTAGTGTTCTTGGGCACAGGGACTATGGTGGTCTGCTTGAAACATGTTGGTATTACAGACTCAATCAGGGACATGTTGAAAATGTCAGTGAAGACACATGCCAGTAAGTCAGCACATGCCCGGAGCACACGTCTTGGTAATCCGTCTGGCCCAGCAGACTTGTGAATGTTGAACTGTTTAAAGGTCTTATTCACGTCGGCTACTGAGAGCGTGATCACACAGTCATCCAGAACAGCTGATGCTCTCATGCATGCCTCAGTGTTGCTTGTCCTGAAGTGAACATAGAAGTGATTTAGCTTGTCTGGTAGGCTCATGTCACTGGGCAGCTCGTGGCTGTGCTTCCCTTTGTACTCTGTAATAGTTTGCAAGCCCTGCCACATAAGACGAGCGTCTGAGCCGGTGTAGCACGATTCAATCTCAGCCCTGTAATGACGCTTTGCCTGTTTGATGGTTCGTCGGAGGGCATAGCAGGATTTCCTATAAGCTTCCGGGTTAGAGTCCTGCACCTTGAAAGTGGCAGCTCTACCCTTTAGCTCAGTGCAAATGTTGCCTATAATCCATCAATCCATTTAACATAGATTGAAATTAGGTAGAACTGATTTAAATTTCCGTGGATTAAAGTCTTCGGCCACTAGGAGCGACACCTCTGGGTGAGCGGTTTCCTGTTTGGTATTTCCTTATACAGCTGACTGAGTGTGATCTTAGTGTCAGCATCTGTCTGTGGTGGTAAATAAACAGCCACGAAAAGTATAGATGAAAACTCTCCAGGCAAATAGTGTGGTCTACAGTTTATCATTAGATACTCTACATCAGGTGCATTATATAGGTGCACTATATACAGTAGGTGCACTATATACAGTAGGTGCACTATATAGGTGCACTGTATACAGTAGGTGAACTATATACAGTAGGTGCACTAAATACATTAGGTGCACTATATGAAAACTGAAAAATCTCTAGAAAATTAGTGTGGTCTGCATTTTATCACAAGATACTCTACTTCAATCGAGCAAAATCTAAAGACTTCGTTAGATTTTATGCACCAGCTGTTGTTTACAAATATGCACAGACCTCCCTCTCGTCTTTCCAGAATGTGCTGTTCTATCTTGCCGGTGCAGCGTGTATCCCGCTAGCTGAAAATCCATGTCCTCATTCAGCCACGATTCCGTGAAACATAGGATATTACAGTTTTTGATGTCCCGTTGGTAGGATATTTGTGGTCGCACCTCGTCTAATTTATTGTCCAATGATTTCACGTTGGCAAGAAATATTGACATTAACATCAGCTTTCCCAATCGCCTTCTGCGACTCGTACGAGGCATCCTGCTCTGAGTCCATTGTACCTGCGTCTCTTCCTCTTGCCAATAACTGGGATGTTGGCCTTGTTGGGTGTTCGGAGAATGCCCTGTGCGTCCTGCTTTTTGAAGAAAAAACTCTTTCTCTAATCCGAGGTGATCGCTGTCCTGATATCCAGAAGCTTCTAATCTGAGTATCCAGTCCTGAATCCAGAAGCTCTTAGTCTAATCCGAGGTGAGTGATCGCTGTCCTGATATCCAGAAGCTCTTAGTCTAATCCGAGGTGAGTGATCGTTGTCCTGATATCCAGAAGCTCTTAGTCTAATCCGAGGTGAGTGATCGTTGTCCTGAATCCAGAAGCTCTTAGTCTAATCCGTGAGTGATCGTTGTCCTGATATCCAGAAGCTCTTAGTCTAATCCGAGGTGAGTGATCGTTGTCCTGATATCCAGAAGCTCTTAGTCTAATCCTGAGGTGAGTGATCGTTGTCCTGATATCCAGAAGCTCTTAGTCTAATCCGAGGTGAGTGATCGTTGTCCTGATATCCAGAAGCTCTTAGTCTAATCCGAGGTGAGTGATCGTTGTCCTGATATCCAGAAGCTCTTAGTCTAATCCGAGGTGAGTGATCGCTGTCCTGATATCCAGAAGCTCTTAGTCTAATCCGAGGTGAGTGATCGTTGTCCTGATATCCAGAAGCTCTTTGTCTAATCCGAGGTGAGTGATCGCTGTCCTGATATCCAGAAGCTCTTAGTCTAATCCCAGGTGAGTGATCGTTGTCCTGATATCCAGAAGCTCTTAGTCTAATCCAGGTGAGTGATCGCTCCTGATATCCAGAAGCTCTTAGTCTAATCCCAGGTGAGTGATCTGTCCTGATATCCAGAAGCTCTGTGATGTCAGAACTAGAAGCACAAGCCTTTCACAAGCCTTTCATTACGCTCACAACAACACCTGCTAACCATGTGTATGTGACCAATACAATTTGATTAGATTTTTAAAAAATGCCAGATTTATGGTCCAGTCTGCCCCTGTGTAAGTGTAACACACGCACACACACACACACACACACACACACACACACACACACACACACACACACACACACACACACACACACACACACACACACACACACACACACACACACACACACACAGGCCGTAGGTGTATAGCTATTCACAGATTTGCCTGTCTCAGCAGTCTGTTGATTTCTGCTCTCTCAACTGAGCGCACGTATGGGAACCACGTAGCTTTCAATCACAACACACACACCCACTCGCATATACACGCACACCTCAACATACAATTTCATTGGAATCCAACTCATCTCTCCCCTCTTCTCTTCTGTCTCCTCTCTTCTGTCTCCTCTCTCCTCTCTTCTGTCTCCTCTCTCCTCTCTTCTGTCTCCTCTATTCTCTCTCCTCTCTCCTCTCTCCTCTCTTCTGTCTCCTCTCTCCTCTCTTCTGTCTCCTCTCTCCTCTCTTCTGTCTCCTCTCTCCTCTCTTCTGTCTCCTCTCTCCTCTCTTCTGTCTCCTCTCTCCTCTCTTCTGTCTCCTTTCTTCTCTCTACTCTTCTCTCTTAATCTCTTCTGTCTCCTTTCTTCTCTACTCTCTTCTCTCTTAATCTATTCTGTCTCCTCTCTTCTCTCTCCTATCTTCTGTCTCCTCTCTTCTGTCTCCTCTCTTCTCTCTTAATCTCTTCTGTCTCCTCTCTTCTGTCTCCTCTCTTTTCTCTTAATCTATTCTGTCTCCTCTCTTCTGTCTCCTCTCTTCTGTCTTAATCTATTCTGTCTCCTTTCTTCTGTCTCCTCTCTTCTCTCTTAATCTCTTCTGTCTCCTCTCTTCTCTCTTAATCTATTCTGTCTCCTTTCTTCTCTACTCTCCTCTCTCTCCTCTCTTCTGTCTCCTCTCTTCTGTCTCCTTTCTTCTCTACTCTCTTAATCTCTTCTGTCTCCTCTCTTCTCTCTCTCTATGTCAATTTTGCTAAACAACAATGTATACAATATTTATTGTAATAAAATCATGAATTCAAATAATATTATCACTCTTTCGAATCTATTCCATTCTGCTGTCAAAGTGTGTTTAGCTCCCATCACTGTGTGTGTGTGTGTGTGTGTGTGTGTGTGTGTGTGTGTGTGTGTGTGTGTGTGTGTGTGTGTGTGTGTGTGTGTGTGTGTGTGTGTGTGTGTGTGTGTGTGTGTGTGTGTGTGTGTGTGTGTGTGTGTGTGTGTGTGTGTGTGTGTGTGTGTGTGTGTGTGTGTGTGTGTGTGTATTCCCACTTGATAAAACGTCCGACCGGGACCCAGTCTGTCAAAGACCATCTGTTAGACGATCTGAAAAGCCTAGGACACACACACACAAACCCACACATAGGACCTGTCAGTGCCAGGCAGTGCCAAGCAGACGACATTCAAAGCAGCCAACTAGCCAATCAACGATCAGCTCCAAGGCCTTGTTGTGAAACAGTATGATGTTAGAATTTGTAGTGTAGACGACTCATCATGTTGCGTTCGTTTGAGGAAACCACAATAAGTGTTTAAGTTGAACTCTGTTTCCTGATTGAATTAACCAATTACAGTCTAATTAACAAGTTGAACTCTGTTTCCTGATTGAATTAACCAATTACAGTATAATTAACCAAGTTGAACTGTTTCCTGATTGAATTAACCAATTACAGTATAATTAACCAAGTTGAACTCTGTTTCCTGTTTGAATTAACCAATTACAGTATAATTAACCAAGTTGAACTGTTTCCTGATTGAATTAACCAAGTATAGCCCACATTTGACTTTGCTTGCAGTTGTCCAACTTTGTTAACAATATCATATAATGGGGCGGCAGGGTAGCCTAGTGGTTAGAGCGTTGGACTAGTAACCGGAAGGTTGCAAGTTCAAACCCCCGAGCTGACAAGGTACAAATCTGTCGTTCTGCCCCTGAACAGGCAGTTAACCCACTGTTCCTAGACCAGTTAACCCACTGTTCCTAGACCAGTTAACCCACTGTTCCTAGACCAGTTAACCCACTGTTCCTAGACCAGTTAACCCACTGTTCCTAGACCAGTTAACCCACTGTTCCTAGACCAGTTAACCCACTGTTCCTAGACCAGTTAACCCACTGTTCCTAGACCAGTTAACCCACTGTTCCTAGACCAGTTAACCCACTGTTCCTAGACCAGTTAACCCACTGTTCCTAGACCAGTTAACCCACTGTTCCTAGACCAGTTAACCCACTGTTCCTAGGCCAGTTAACCCACTGTTCCTAGACCAGTTAACCCACTGTTCCTAGACCAGTTAACCCACTGTTCCTAGACCAGTTAACCCACTGTTCCTAGACCAGTTAACCCACTGTTCCTAGACCAGTTAACCCACTGTTCCTAGACCAGTTAACCCACTGTTCCTAGACCAGTTAACCCACTGTTCCTAGACCAGTTAACCCACTGTTCCTAGACCAGTTAACCCCACTGTTCCTAGACCAGTTAACCCCACTGTTCCTAGACCAGTTAACCCACTGTTCCTAGACCAGTTAACCCACTGTTCCTAGACCAGTTAACCCCACTGTTCCTAGACCAGTTAACCCCACTGTTCCTAGACCAGTTAACCCACTGTTCCTAGACCAGTTAACCCACTGTTCCTAGACCAGTTAACCCACTGTTCCTAGACCAGTTAACCCCACTGTTCCTAGACCAGTTAACCCCACTGTTCCTAGACCAGTTAACCCACTGTTCCTAGACCAGTTAACCCACTGTTCCTAGACCAGTTAACCCACTGTTCCTAGACCAGTTAACCCACTGTTCCTAGACCAGTTAACCCACTGTTCCTAGACCAGTTAACCCACTGTTCCTAGGCCAGTTAACCCACTGTTCCTAGACCAGTTAACCCACTGTTCCTAGACCAGTTAACCCACTGTTCCTAGGCCAGTTAACCCACTGTTCCTAGACCAGTTAACCCACTGTTCCTAGACCAGTTAACCCACTGATCCTAGACCAGTTAACCCACTGTTCCTAGACCAGTTAACCCCACTGTTCCTAGACCAGTTAACCCCATTGTTCCTAGCCCAGTTATCCCACTTTTCCTAGACCAGTTAACCCCTTGTTCCTAGACCAGTTAACCCACTGTTCCTAGACCAGTTAACCCACTGTTCCTAGACCAGTTAACCCACTGTTCCTAGACCAGTTAACCCACTGTTCCTAGACCAGTTAACCCACTGTTCCTAGACCAGTTAACCCACTGTTCCTAGACCAGTTAACCCCACTGTTCCTAGACCAGTTAACCCACTGTTCCTAGACCAGTTAACCCACTGATCCTAGACCAGTTAACCCACTGTTCCTAGACCAGTTAACCCACTGATCCTAGACCAGTTAACCCACTGATCCTAGACCAGTTAACCCACTGATCCTAGACCAGTTAACCCACTGATCCTAGACCAGTTAACCCACTGTTCCTAGACCAGTTAACCCACTGTTCCTAGACCAGTTAACCCACTGTTCCTAGACCAGTTAACCCACTGTTCCTAGACCAGTTAACCCACTGTTCCTAGACCAGTTAACCCACTGATCCTAGACCAGTTAACCCACTGTTCCTAGACCAGTTAACCCACTGATCCTAGACCAGTTAACCCACTGTTCCTAGACCAGTTAACCCACTGTTCCTAGGCCAGTTAACCCACTGTTCCTAGACCAGTTAACCCACTGTTCCTAGGCCAGTTAACCCACTGTTCCTAGACCAGTTAACCCACTGTTCCTAGACCAGTTAACCCACTGTTCCTAGACCAGTTAACCCCACTGTTCCTAGACCAGTTAACCCACTGTTCCTAGACCAGTTAACCCACTGTTCCTAGACCAGTTAACCCACTGTTCCTAGACCAGTTAACCCACTGTTCCTAGACCAGTTAACCCACTGTTCCTAGACCAGTTAACCCACTGTTCCTAGGCCAGTTAACCCACTGTTCCTAGACCAGTTAACCCACTGTTCCTAGGCCAGTTAACCCACTGTTCCTAGACCAGTTAACCCACTGTTCCTAGACCAGTTAACCCACTGATCCTAGACCAGTTAACCCACTGTTCCTAGACCAGTTAACCCACTGATCCTAGACCAGTTAACCCACTGATCCTAGACCAGTTAACCCACTGTTCCTAGGCCAGTTAACCCACTGTTCCTAGACCAGTTAACCCACTGTTCCTAGACCAGTTAACCCACTGTTCCTAGACCAGTTAACCCACTGATCCTAGACCAGTTAACCCACTGTTCCTAGACCAGTTAACCCACTGATCCTAGACCAGTTAACCCACTGTTCCTACCCACTGACCAGTTAACCCACTGTTCCTAGACCAGTTAACCCACTGTTCCTAGACCAGTTAACCCACTGTTCCTAGACCAGTTAACCCACTGTTCCTAGACCAGTTAACCCACTGTTCCTAGACCAGTTAACCCACTGTTCCTAGGCCAGTTAACCCACTGTTCCTAGGCCAGTTAACCCACTGTTCCTAGACCAGTTAACCCACTGTTCCTAGACCAGTTAACCCACTGTTCCTAGGCCGTTATTGAAAATCAGAATTGTTATGGTTCTGTGTTATTGTTAATGTTCTTAACTGACTTGCCTGGTTAAATAAAGGTCAAATAATGTTTTTTACTGTTTTCCTTTTTATTGTTTCCTAACCTTTGCAATGCAAAAACAGAATATATGATTGCAGTGTTCAGAGGAGCACTTGCAGTAGATTCATTGAAGAACTATACCAAAGTCCGTACTCAATTCTGAGACAGGGATTGGCTATTATCCCAAGGCCAGTGTTGGACCACAGACCAGGGGATGAGAAACACATACTGCAGTTTCACATAAACCACACAAGCTAAAGTGACACCTTTTGTCTTCTACTACCAACAAGTCTTACTATATATCTTTCAATGATGGTAAGAAATATGATGTTTCAATTTCAATCTGAACAGTAATAATCTACAGTAATAAACTACAGGTATAATCTACACTAATACACTGCAGAAATAAACTACAGTAATAATCTACAGCAATACACTACATGTATAATCTACAGTAATACTCTACAGTAAAAAATTACAGTTATAATCTACAATAATACACTACAGTAATAAACTACAGTAATAATCTACAGGTATAATCTACAGTAATACACTACAGTAAAAATTACAGTAATAATCTACAGTAATAAACTACAGGTATAATCTACAATAATACACTACAGTAATAAACTACAGTAATAATCTACATGTATAATCTACAGTAATACACTACAGTAATGAACTACAGTAATAATCTACAGTAATAAACTACAGGTATAATCTACAGTAATAAACTACAGTAATAATCTACAGTAATAAACTACAGTAATAATCTACAGTAATAAACTACGGTAATAATATACAGTAATAAACTACAGTAATAATGTACAGTAATAATTTACAGTAATAAACGACAGTAATAATCAACAGTAATAATATACAGTAATAAACTACGGTAATAATCAACAGTAATAATCTACAGTACTAAATACACATATATTACACTTCCACTAGACTTTTGTTTGAGGAACTATCATCCCTCCATCCCTGTGGTCTTCTCCCTCCCTCCCTCCCTCCCTCCCTCCCTCCCTCCCTCCCTCCCTCCCTCCCTCCCTCCCTCCCTCCCTTCATCCCTGTCTCTTTCTCCTTTCCTCCCTTCATCCCTGTCTCTTTCTCCTTTCCTGCCTTCATCCCTGTCTCTTTCCTCCCTTCATCCCTGTCTCTTTCTCCCTTCCTCCCTTCATCCCTGTCTCTTTCTCCTTTCCTCCCTTCATCCCTGTCTCTTTCTCCTTTCCTCCCTTCATCCCTGTCTCTTTCTCCTTTCCTCCCTTCATCCCTACTTCATCCCTGTCTCTTTCTCCTTTCCTCCCTTCATCCCTGTCTCTTTCTCCTTTCCTCCCTTCATCCCTGTCTCTTTCTCCTTTCCTCCCTTCATCCCTGTCTCTTTCTCCCTTCCTCCCTTCATCCCTGTCTCTTTCTCCTTTCCTCCCTTCATCCCTGTCTCTTTCTCCTTTCCTCCCTTCATCCCTGTCTCTTTCTCCTTTCCTCCCTTCATCCCTGTCTCTTTCTCATTTCCTCCCTTCATCCCTGTCTCTTTCTCCCTTCATCCCTGTCTCTTTCTCCTTTCCTCCCTTCATCTCTGTCTCTTTCTCCTTTCCTCCCTTCATCCCTGTCTCTTTCTCCTTTCCTCCCTTCATCCCTGTCTCTTTCTCCCTTCATCCCTGTCTCTTTCTCATTTCCTCCCTACATCCCTGTCTCTTTCTCCCTTCATCCCTGTCTCTTTCTCCTTTCCTCCCTTCATCCCTGTCTCTTTCTCCTTTCCTCCCTTCATCCCTGTCTCTTTCTCCTTTCCTCCCTTCATCCCTGTCTCTTTCTCATTTCCTCCCTTCATCCCTGTCTCTTTCTCCCTTCATCCCTGTCTCTTTCTCTTTTCCTCCCTTCATCTCTGTCTCTTTCTCCTTTCCTCCCTTCATCTCTGTCTCTTTCTCCCTTTCGTCC
Organism: Oncorhynchus keta; assembly: GCF_023373465.1. Taxonomy (NCBI): domain Eukaryota; kingdom Metazoa; phylum Chordata; class Actinopteri; order Salmoniformes; family Salmonidae; genus Oncorhynchus; species Oncorhynchus keta. The sequence continues at coordinate 19,890,687 of NC_068436.1, forward strand.
TTCTCTGAAATCAGGTTAACCGGGTAAAAAGGTGTGAAATTGCTTGCTGCTTTGTGAACCAAATCTGTGTTCACTCTCTAATCCTGAGTTCTTCCAGCCAAATCACACACACACACACACACACACACACACACACACACACACACACACACACACACACACACACACACACACACACACACACACACACACACACACACACACACACACACACACACACACACACACACACACACACACACACACGCTATGTTTATAGAGACACACGCAAGTGCTACACAGACATCTCTCTCCACACTGACAGTCTAATGAATAGTCTGCGTATACAAGGTGTGTTATATTGAAATGCAGCTTTAGACTTTTTAAAGAATGTTATTATTTCACAAACACATTCAAAATATATTACATTCAGAATCACACATCAAAATATATTACATTCAGAATCACAGATCAAAATATATTACATTCAGAATCACAAATTAAAATATATTTAATTCAGAATCACACATTAAAATATATTACATTCAGAATCACACATTCAAAATATATTACATTCAGAATCACACATTCAAAATATATTACATTCAGAATCACACATTAAAATATATTACATTCAGAATCACACATTAAAATATATTAGATTCAGAATCACACATTAAAAATATATTACACTCAGAATCACACATCAAAATATATTACATTCAGAATCACACATTAAAATATATTACATTCAGAATCACACATTAAAATATATTAGATTCAGAATCACACATCAAAATATATTACATTCAGAATCACACATTAAAATATATTACATTCAGAATCACACATTAAAATATATTAGATTCAGAATCACACATTAAATATATTACATTCAACTGCGTGGTGAATCTTGTCAAGCAGAGACAATTGATAAAACAATGAGCTTTTTTATTTTCTCTGAGAACTTAACTCTACAGTATAGCAGGCCCATTTGCACCCAAATTACTTTTTCTTGGTAATATGATTAGGTAGCGTCCCAAACGCCACCCTCTTCCCTATATCTACTGTTGACCAGGGCCCATAGTGCATTATATAGTGAATAGGGGGCCTCTTGGGACACATCCTATGAGCTGTTTCTGAGTTGAGTGAGTTTTGATTAAGTCACTGATTGTGTGCTCGTTAGTGAAATGAAAAAGCATTTAACGTATCTTGAATCTCATCTAGACGAGTGAAACCAAGGGATTTGGACTAGTGTGTGTGTGTGTGGTGTGGTGTGTGTGTTATGTGTGTGTGTGTGGGGTGTGTGTGTGTATGTGTGTGTGTGTGTGTGTGTGTGTGTGTGTGTGTGTGTGTGTGTGTGTGTGTGTGTGTGTGTGTGTGTGTGTGTGTGTGTGTGTGTGTGTGTGTGTGTGTAAGTGTTGTGTGTGTTTGCACCTGTAACTTGTGTGTGTATTTCCCTGCTTGTCTATATCTCTGCATTCAAGACGACATGACTTTATTTTAATGTTTCTACCCTTCTCTAGTTGTATTCATCTCAAATCAAAGCAAATGTATTTATAAAGCCCTTATTACATCAGCTGATGTCTCAAAGTGCTGTACAGAAACCCAGCCTAAAACCCCAAACAGCAAGCAATGCAGGTGTAGAAGCACGGTGGCTAGGAAAACTCCCTAGAAAGGCCAAAACCTAGGAAGAAACCTAGAGAGGAACCAGGCTATGTGGGGTGGCCAGTCCTCTTCTAGCTGTGCCGGGTGGAGATTATAACAGAACATGGCCAAGATGTTCAAATGTTCATAGATGACCAACATGGTCAAATGATAAAAATCACAGTGGTTGTCGAGGGTGCAGCAGGTCAGCACCTCAGGAGTAAATGTCAGTTGGCTTTTCATAGCCGATCATTAAGAGTATCTCTACCACTCCTGCTGTCTCTAGAGAGTTGAAAACAGCAGGTCTGGGACAGGTAGCACGTCCGGTGAACAGGTCAGGGTTCCATAGCCGCAGGCAGAACAGTTGAAACTGGAGCAGCAGCACGGACAGGTGGACTGGGGACAGCAAGGAGTCATCAGGCCAGGTAGTCCTGAGGTATGGTCCTAGGGCTAGGTCCTCCAAGAGAGAGAAAGAAAGAAAGAAATAATGAGAGAGAGAGAGAAAGACAGAAAGAGAGAGCGAATTAGAGATAGCATGCTTAAATTCACACAGGACACTGGATAAGACAGAAGAAATACTCCAGATATAACAGACTGACCCTAGCTCCCAGACACATCAACTACTGCAGCATAAATACTGGAGGCTGAGACAGGAGGGGTCGGAGGACACCAAACAGTATAACCCATCCACTTTGCCAAAGCACAGGGCCAAACAGAAGGATATAACCCCACCCACTTTGCCAAAACAGCCCCCACACCACTAGAGGGATATCGTCAACCACCAACTTACCATCCTGTGTCCTTGGTTATAACTCTGTCTGACTGGTAGGAGAGGTGAGTGTCCTTGGTTGTAACTCTGTCTGACTGGTAGGAGAGGTGAGTGTCCTTGGTTATAACAGTCTGACTGGTAGGAGAGGTGAGTGTCCTTGGTTATAACAGTCTGACTGGTAGGAGAGGTGAGTGTGATTATAACAGTCTGACTGGTAGGAGAGGTGAGTGTCCTTGGTTATGACAGTCTGACTGGTAGGAGAGGTAGGAGTGTCCTTGGTTATAACAGTCTGACTGGTAGGAGAGGTGAGTGTCCTTGGTTATAACTCTGTCTGACTGGTAGGAGAGGTGAGTGTCCTTGGTTATAACAGTCTGAATGGTAGGAGAGGTGAGTGTCCTTGGTTATAACTCTGGCTGACTGGTAGGAGAGGTGAGTGTCCTTGGTTATAACTCTGTCTGACTGGTAGGAGAGGTGAGTGTCCTTGGTTATAACAGTCTGACTGGTAGGAGAGGTGAGTGTCCTTGGTTATAACTCTGTCTAACTGGTAGGAGAGGTGAGTGTCCTTGGTTATAACTCTGTCTGACTGGTAGGAGAGGTGAGTGTCCTTGGTTATAACAGTTTGACTGGTAGGAGAGGTGAGTGTCCTTGGTTATAACAGTCTGACTGGTAGGAGAGGTGAGTGTCCTTGGTTATAACAGTCTGACTGGTAGGAGAGGTGAGTGTCCTTGGGTATAACTCTGTCTAACTGGTAGGAGAGGTGAGTGTCCTTGGTTATAACACTCTGACTGGTAGGAGAGGTGAGTGTCCTTGGTTATAACAGTCTGACTGGTAGGAGAGGTGAGTGTCCTTGGGTATAACTCTGTCTAACTGGTAGGAGAGGTGAGTGTCCTTGGTTATAACTGGTAGGAGAGGTCTGACTGGTAGGAGAGGTGAGTGTCCTTGGGTATAACAGTCTGACTGGTAGGAGAGGTGAGTGTCCTTGGTTATAACAGTCTGACTGGTAGGAGAGGTGAGTGTCCTTGGTTATAACTCTGTCTGACTGGTAGGAGAGGTGAGTGTCCTTGGTTATAACTCAGTCTGAATGGTAGGAGAGGTGAGTGTCCTTGGTTATAACTCTGTCTGAATGGTAGGAGATGTGAGTGTCGTTGGTTATAACAGTCTGACTGGTAGGAGAGGTGAGTGTCCTTGGTTATAACAGTCTGACTGGTAGGAGAGGTGAGTGTCCTTGGTTATAACAGTCTGACTGGTAGGAGAGGTGAGTGTCCTTGGTTATAACGGTCTGACTGGTAGGAGAGGTGAGTGTCCTTGGTTATAACAGTCTAACTGGTAGGAGAGGTGAGTGTCCTTGGTTATAACAGTCTGACTGGTAGGAGAGGTGAGTGTCCTTGGTTATAACAGTCTGACTGGTAGGAGAGGTGAGTGTCCTTGGTTATAACAGTCTGACTGGTAGGAGAGGTGAGTGTCCTTGGTTATAACTCTGTTTGAATGGTAGGAGAGGTGAGTATCCTTGGTTATAACTCTGTCTGAATGGTAGGAGAGGTGAGTGTCCTTGGTTATAACACTGTCTGAATGGTAGGAGAGGTGAGTGTCCTTGGTTATAACAGTCTGAATGGGTGGAGATGTGAGTGTCCTTGGTTATAACTCTGTCTGACTGTCAGGAGACATGGGACTGCTGCCACTGACTCACTAATCCTTGGGAGAGGAGCAACAAACTCTCACAGTCTCACTGCAGAATCTGACATTTATCCATAAAGGTCAAATTTCGAAGGTTCAGTTTCGGCTTTAATTCTGAATGGAATGTCAACATTTTCTACAAAGTCTAAATAGCATCATTTTTGTTAGAAAATTAGTCTCATCCAGAACAGAGATTTGTGAGATGAAATGATACAATAGTATGTCATGGAATGAAGAACACCGTAACAGAATGAAGAGCACCGTAACAGAATGAAGAGCACCGTGACAGGATGAAGGGCACCGTAACAGAATGAAGAGCACCGTGACAGAATGAAGAGCACCGTGACAGAATGAAGAGCACCGTGACAGAATGAAGGGCACCGTGACAGAATGAAGGGCACCGTGACAGAATGAAGGGCACCGTAACAGAATGAAGAGCACCGTAACAGAATGAAGGGCACCGTGACAGAATGAAGGGCACCGTGACAGAATGAAGGGCACCGTAACAGAATGAAGGGCACCGTAACAGAATGAAGGGCACCGTAACAGAATGAAGGGCACCGTAACAGAATGAAGAGCACCGTGACAGAATGAAGAGCACCGTGACAGAATGAAGGGCACCGTGACAGAATGAAGGGCACCGTGACAGAATGAAGGGCACCGTGACAGAATGAAGAGCACCGTAACAGAATGAAGAGCACCGTGACAGAATGAAGGGCACCGTAACAGAATGAAGAGCACCGTAACAGAATGAAGGGCACCGTGACAGAATGAAGGGCACTGTAACAGAATGAAGGGCACCTTAACAGAATGAAGGGCACCGTAACAGAATGAAGGGCACCGTGACAGAATGAAGGGCACTGTAACAGAATGAAGGGCACCGTGACAGAATGAAGGGCACCGTAACAGAATGAAGGGCACCGTAACAGAATGAAGGGCACCGTAACAGAATGAAGGGCACCGTAACAGAATGAAGGGCACTGTAACAGAATGAAGGGCACCGTAACAGAATGAAGGGCACCGTAACAGAATGAAGGGCACCGTAACAGAATGAAGGGCACCGTAACAGAATGAAGGGCACCGTAACAGAATGAAGGGCACCGTAACAGAATGAAGGGCACCGTAACAGAATGAAGGGCACCGTAACAGAATGAAGGGCACTGTAACAGAATGAAGGGCACCGTAACAGAATGAAGGGCACCGTAACAGAATGAAGGGCACCGTAACAGAATGAAGGGCACTGTAACAGAATGAAGGGCACCGTAACAGAATGAAGGGCACCGTAACAGAATGAAGGGCACCGTAACAGAATGAAGGGCACCGTAACAGAATGAAGGGCACCGTAACAGAATGAAGGGCACCGTAACAGAATGAAGGGCACTGTAACAGAATGAAGGGCACCATAACAGAATGAAGGGCACTGTAACAGAATGAAGGGCACCGTGACAGAATGAAGGGCACCGTAACAGAATGAAGGGCACCGTAACAGAATGAAGGGCACCGTAACAGAATGAAGGGCACCGTGACAGAATGAAGGGCACCGTAACAGAATGAAGGGCACCAGAATGTAACAGAATGAAGGGCACCGTAACAGAATGAAGGGCACCGTAACAGAATGAAGGGCACCGTGAACAGAATGAAGGGCACTGTAACAGAATGAAGGGCACCATAACAGAATGAAGGGCACCGTAACAGAATGAAGGGCACCGTAACAGAATGAAGGGCACCTAACAGAATGAAGGGCACCTGTAACAGAATGAAGGGCACCGTAACAGAATGAAGGGCACCTTAACAGAATGAAGGGCACCGTAACAGAATGAAGGGCACCTTAACAGAATGAAGGGCACCGTAACAGAATGAAGGGCACCGTAACAGAATGAAGGGCACCATAACAGAATGAAGGGCACCGTAACAGAATGAAGGGCACCGTAACAGAATGAAGGGCACCTTAACAGAATGAAGGGCACCTTAACAGAATGAAGGGCACCGTAACAGAATGAAGGGCACTGTAACAGAATGAAGGGCACCGTAACAGAATGAAGGGCACCGTAACAGAATGAAGGGCACCGTAACAGAATGAAGGGCACCGTAACAGAATGAAGGGCACCGTAACAGAATGAAGGGCACCGTAACAGAATGAAGGGCACTGTAACAGAATGAAGGGCACCGTAACAGAATGAAGGGCACCGTAACAGAATGAAGGGTTTATTTCAAACCTGAACAGAATGAAGGGCACCCAGAATATTATCATCCTTTGGGGCAACAGAATGAACAGCTGAAGGCACAACCAATGAAGTTTGTTAATGATCCAACAGAATGAAGGTAGAGCAGAATGAAGGGCTGTAACAGAATGAAGGGCACTGTAACAGAATGAAGGCACCGTGACAGAATGAAGGGCACCCATAACAGAATGAATGCACACATGAAGGGCACCGTAATTTGGTTTGATTTCAAACAGCTGTCAGCTAAATGATATATTATTATATTTGGTTTGATTATCCCTATGGGGGAAGTTAGGCACCATCAGTAAATTGCACAATGTACACGGGACAATATTAATTTGTTTTAAACTCAATAGTAAAAAATGTTAATGATTAAAAAACCTAAAAATTGTAGAAATGAATAATGAAATATTGAATGCATTTAACGAGAAAACTAAAACATTAGCAACATCAAAATATTGTCCCGTATATGAAGGGTAATTTAGTGTTGGTCCTTAACTAGCATCAGAGATCGGCTTTTCAAAGTCAAAGCAATTCTACCATGGCTGCACACCAGCCAGCGGAAGCTAATTGGCCAAGTGATTTTCAAGAGACACCCACATCAAACAACACCCCTAAACCAACTAGCATTCAGTTATGGTCATTTCAGTCATTTCTTAATGAACCAGATCTAAAGCAAGGTCAAATCAGCAGGTGTAGTGGCCCTTTAAGGTTTGGGACTGAACACGCAACCCTCGGAACCACAGCCCATCCCCGTCCCCAATGCCCAGGCAACATCTACGCTTACTTGACGGTAACAGTGCTTTGAAGTCAACTACTGACTTCATGCTACCTTGGACAGACGTTGAAATTCACAGTGGATCTGGACTGGCTGACGGTAGAGGAGAAATGTGTAACTTTCTGTCTTAACAGGGTCATGCACACACAGCGTGATCTGGCATGTTTCTATTTCAAAGAAGATGGTGAATGGAAACAGAGTGAGACACATTGGTTGTTTAGCCAACAAAACCTATTCCTGCTCAACTATGTGTCAAAACAGTCGGGTTTGGCTTAGAATGTTGACAGCATGTAAGCTATATTTCATCTCGACTTTCCATTGAAAATATATAAACATTTGCAAAATGACCACTTGTTGTCTCTCAAATACATTGTTATAGTTGCGGTGGTTATTAGTGGTGGAAAAAGCATCTGTAACGGTTTTATTCATGGGAAGGAGAGGAGGACCAAAATGCAGCGTGGTTATTGATAAACATATTTAATGAAAGATGAAAACGTAAACACGATACAAATATAAAATAAGAAAACATGGCAAAACCAAACCGTCCTAACTGGTGCAGAGAACACAGAGACAGGAAACAATCACCCACAAGATACGTAAAGAATATGGCTGCCTAAATATGGTTCCCAATCAGAGACAACGATAAACACCTGCCTCTGATTGAGAACCACTCCAGGCAACCATAGACTCTCCTAGAACACTCAACAGAACACAACCCCATAAACTACAAAACCCCTAGATAAGACAAAACACATAAATCACCCATGTCACAGCCTGTCCTGACCAAAATAATAAAGAGAACACAGAATACTAAAGACCAGGGCGTGACAGTACCCAATTGTCATACTTAAGTAAAAGTATAGATACCTTAATGGAAAGTGACTCAGGTTAAAGTCAAAGTCACCCAGTAAAATACAACTTGAGTTCGAGTCTAAAAGTATTTGGTTTGAAATAAATGTAGGTATCACAAGTCAATGTAATTGCTAAAATATACTTATGTATCAAAAGTCAAAGTAAAAGTATAAATAATTTCAAATTCCTTATATTAAGCAAAGCAGACAGCAACATTTTCTTGTTTTTAAAATGTTTCTCTCCAGCTAAGCATTCAAAATGTAACAAGCACTTTGGGTGTCAGGTAAAAAAATATATTTTATTTTACTAGGCAACTCAGTTAAGAACAATTTCTTATTTTCAATGACAGCCTAGGAACAGTGGGCTAACTGCCTGTTCAGGGGCAGAACGACAGATTTGTACCTTGTCAGCTCAGGGATTTGAACTTGCAACCTTTATTTACTAGTCCAATGATCTAACCACTAGGCTACCCTGCCACCTCTACACTCTAACCACTAGGCTACCCTGCCACCTCTACACTCTAACCACTAGGCTACCCTGCCACCTCTACACTCTAACCACTAGGCTACCCTGCCACCTCTACACTCTAACCACTAGGCTACCCTGCCACCTTTACACTCTAACCACTACCCTGCCACCTCTACACACTAACCACTAGGCTACCCTGCCACCTCTACACTCTAACCACTAGGCTACCCTGCCACCTCTACACTCTAACCACTAGGCTACCCTGCCACCTCTACACTCTAACCACTAGGCTACCCTGCCACCTCTACACTCTAACCACTAGGCTACCCTGCCACCTCTACACTCTAACCACTAGGCTACCCTGCCACCTCTACACTCTAACCACTAGGCTACCCTGCCACCTCTACACTCTAACCACTAGGCTACCCTGGCACCTCACACTCTAACCACTAAAATATACTGCCACCTCTAAAAGTCTAACCACTAAAAGCTACCCTGCCACCTCTACACTCTAACCACTAGGCTACCCTGCCAACTTTACACTCTAACCACTACCCTGCCACCTCTACACTCTAACCACTACCCCACCTCTACACACTAACCACTAGGCTACCCTGCCACCTCTACACTCTAACCACTAGGCTACCCTGCCACCTCTACACTCTAACCACTAGGCTACCCTGCCACCTCTACACTCTAACCACTAGGCTACCCTGCCACCTCTACACTCTAACCACTAGGCTACCCTGCCACCTCTACACACAATGCTAACCACTAGGCTACCCTGCCACCTCTACACTCTAACCACTAGGCTACCCTGCCACCTCTACACTCTAACCACTAGGCTACCCTGCCACCTCTACACTCTAACCACTAGGCTACCCTGCCACCTCTACACTCTAACCACTAGGCTACCCTGGCACCTCTACACTCTAACCACTAGGCTACCCTGCCACCTCTACACTCTAAACACTAGGCTACCCTGCCACCTCTACACACTAACCACTAGGCTACCCTGCCACCTCTACACTCTAACCACTAGGCTACCCTGCCACCTCTACACTCTAACCACTAGGCTACCCTGCCACCTCTACACTCTAACCACTAGGCTACCCTGCCACCTCTACACTCTAACCACTAGGCTACCCTGCCACCTCTACACTCTAACCACTAGGCTACCCTGCCACCTCTACACTCTAACCACTAGGCTACCCTGCCACCTCTACACACTAACCACTAGGCTACCCTGCCACCTCTACACTCTAACCACTAGGCTACCCTGCCACCTCTACACTCTAACCACTAGGCTACCCTGCCGCCTCTACGCTCTAACCACTAGGCTACCCTGCCACCTCTACACTCTAACCACTAGGCTACCCTGCCACCTCTACACACTAACCACTAGGCTACCCTGCCACCTCTACACTCTAACCACTAGGCTACCCTGCCACCTCTACACTCTAACCACTAGGCTACCCTGCCGCCCCCCAATGTATGGAATAAATATAGTATATTATTTTCTTCGTGAATGTAGGGAAGTAAAAGTAAAAGAAGTAGTTGTCAAAAATAAAACTAGTAAAGTAAAGTACAGATACCCCCAAAAAACAACTTAAGTAATACTTCATAAGTTTTTTTACTTAAATACTTTACACCACTGTTGGTTAGCTAGCTAGCACATTGTTTTGCCATATTAGCATTGATATTAAATTGATTAAAACAACTAAAAGCAAGACATGGTATCAAGACCAAGAGGAAACCAGCTGAATGGAGTCACAATTCCCCACATGGCAGTTTGTCATACACACACACACACACACACACACACACACACACACACACACACACACACACACACACACACACACACACACACACACACTGACTCCCACATCTCTTGGTCAGAGCGCCCTCATTCCAGTATCAGCAGATTACAAAGACATGACTGTTAACAGCCCTGCGTGACACCCCCCCCTCAACAGATCCCAACTCTGCCTTGCTGAGTATTTAGTCCAGCACCCCTGTGTTGGGATGTCTTTAATTAACATCGTTCAAGCTGACGAGGCAGTGCCTGTTAAACGAAGAAGAGAGGGTTGGAACTAGAAACACCATCATAGTCAGCTCCTCTTCCCCCTCAGGAGGTTAACCTAGTTTGTTCGGGGTCCCCATATCCTCAAAACTCCTACATCTGCACATCTGAGAGCATCTCGACTGGCTCCATCACCACTTGGTATGGCCACTGCACCGCCCTGAATCGCATGGCGCTACAGAGGGTAGTGTGGACAGCCCAGTCCATCACTGGGGCCGAGCTCCCTGCCACCCCGGACCTCTATATCAGAGGGTAGTGAGGACAGCCCAGTCCATCACTGGGGCCGAGCTCCCTGCCACCCCGGACCTCTATATCAGAGGGTAGTGTGGACAGCCCAGTCCATCACTGGGGCCGAGCTCCCTGCCACCCCGGACCTCTATATCAGAGGGTAGTGAGGACAGCCCAGTCCATCACTGGGGCCGAGCTCCCTGCCACCCCGGACCTCTATATCAGAGGGTAGTGAGGACAGCCCAGTCCATCACTGGGGCCGAGCTCCCTGCCAACCCGGACCTCTATATCAGAGGGTAGTGAGGACAGCCCAGTCCATCACTGGGGCCGAGCTCCCTGCCACCCCGGACCTCTATATCAGAGGGTAGTGAGGACAGCCCAGTCCATCACTGGGGCCGAGCTCCCTGCCACCCCGGACCTCTATATCAGAGGGTAGTGAGGACAGCCCAGTCCATCACTGGGGCCGAGCTCCCTGCCACCCCGGACCTCTATATCAGAGGGTAGTGAGGACAGCCCAGTCCATCACTGGGGCCGAGCTCCCTGCCACCCCGGACCTCTATATCAGAGGGTAGTGCGGACAGCCCTGTATATCACTGGGGCCGAGATCCCTGCCACCCCAGACCTCTATATCAGAGGGTAGTGAGGACAGCCCTATATATCACTGGGGCCCAGCTCCCTGCCACCCCGGACCTCTATATCAGAGGGTAGTGCGGACAGCCCAGTCCATCACTGGGGCCGAGCTCACTGCCACCCCGGACCTCTATATCAGAGGGTAGTGAGGACAGCCCTATATCACTGGGGCCGAGCTCCCTGCCACCCCGGACCTCTATATCAGAGGGTAGTGACGGACAGCCCAGTCCATCACTGGGGCCGAGCTCCCTGCCACCCCGGACCTCTATATCAGAGGGTAGTGCGGACAGCCCAGTCCATCACTGGGGCCGAGCTCCCTGCCACCCCCCGACCTCTATATCAGAGGGAGTGCGGACAGCCCAGTCCATCACTGGGGCCGAGCTCCCTGCCACCCCGGACCTCTATATCAGAGGGTTCAGTGAGGACAGCCCTATATATCACTGGGGCCGAGCTCCCTGCCACCCCGGACCTCTATATCAGAGGGTAGTGCGGACAGCCCAGTCCATCACTGGGGCCGAGCTCCCTGCCACCCCGGACCACTATATCAGAGGGTAGTGAGGACAGCCCAGTCCATCACTGGGGCCCAGCTCCCTGCCACCCCAGACCTCTATATCAGAGGGTAGTGAGGACAGCCCTTTATATCACTGGGGCCAGCTCCTGCCACCCCGGACCTCTATAACAGAGGGTAGTGCGGACAGCCCTGTATATCACTGGGGCCGAGCTCCCTGCCATCCCGGACCACTATATCAGAAAGGAAGGACCGGAAAATTGTTACACTAAAAACCACCCGAGATATATAAATGTTCTCTCTGCTTCCGCGTGACAAGTGCAACAGGAGCGACAAGTCTGACACCAACAGGCTCCTGAACAACTTCAATCTCCAAAGCAGAAGTTTTATTACCAGTAACTATCCACACAGCTCTTTTCATCACACAGAGTTTCTGTTAATGAAAAGTGTTGCTTCCACGCCGTCATGTGACACTGAATCTACTTTATATGAGAACATTCATATTTTAACCTAATCCTTAATAACAAACTGTCTCCTATTCAGTTATTTCAAGGAAATGTGATTAACTTGTAGGTGTTCTAAGCAGAAAAGTAAATAGTTTCATGTCTTTATTCGTTTATTTTGTTATATTTTTCATAGAAAGTTTATATTTTGCTATTAGATGTTTGAATTATTCAGTTATTGCAGCTAATTATTTATTTAACACTTTATTAGTGATGTGATTAGTAGTTTAAACACACACTCATCACACACAGTCACTCTGACACTCATCACACACAGTCACACTGACACTCATCACACACAGTCACACTGACACTCATCACACACAGTCACACTGACACTCATCACACACAGTCACACTGACACTCATCACACACAGTCACGCTGACACTCATCACACACAGTCACACTGACACTCATCACACACAGTCACACGGACACTCATCACACACAGTCACACTGACACTCATCACACACAGTCACACTGACACTCATCACACTCCGTCACACTGACACTCATCACACACAGTCACACTGACACTCATCACACACAGTCACACTGACACTCATCACACACAGTCACACTGACACTCATCACACACAGTCACACTGACACTCATCACAGACAGTCACACTGACACTCATCACACACAGTCACACTGACACTCATCACAGACAGTCACACTGACACTCATCACACACAGTCACACTGACACTCATCACACACAGTCACACTGACACTCATCACACACAGTCACACTGACACTCATCACACACAGTCACACTGACACTCATCACACACAGTCACACTGACACTCATCACACACAGTCACACTGACACTCATCACACACAGTCACACTGACACTCATCACACACAGTCACACTGACACTCATCACACACAGTCACACTGACACTCATCACACACAGTCACACTGACACTCATCACACAGTCACACTGACACTCATCACACACAGTCACAGTGACACTCATCACACACAGTCACACTGACACTCATCACACACAGTCACACTGACACTCATCACACACAGTCACACTGACACTCATCACACACAGTCACAGTGACACTCATCACACACAGTCACACTGACACTCATCACACACAGTCACACTGACACTCATCACACACAGTCACGCTGACACTCATCACACACAGTCACGCTGACACTCATCACACACAGTCACACTGACACTCATCACACACAGTCACACTGACACTCATCACACACAGTCACACGGACACTCATCACACACAGTCACACTGACACTCATCACACACAGTCACACTGACACTCAGTCACACTGACACTCAGTCACACTGACACTCATCACACACAGTCACACTGACACTCATCACACACAGTCACACTGACACTCATCACACACAGTCACGCTGACACTCATCACACACAGTCACGCTGACACTCATCACACACAGTCACACTGACACTCATCACACACAGTCACACTGACACTCATCACACACAGTCACACTGACACTCATCACACACAGTCACACTGACACTCTGTCACACTGACACTACGTCACACTGACACTACGTCACACTGTCACCTTACTCACCTTACTCCTATACATATCTACCTCCATTACTCTAGTATAGGGAATAGGGCCCTGGTCTAAAGTAGTGCACTATATAGGAAACAGGGCCCTGGTCTAAAGTTGGGCACTATATAGGAAATAGGGCTCTGGTCTAAAGTAGTGCACTATGTAGGGAATAGGGCTCTGGTCTAAAGTAGTGCACTATATAGGGAATAGGGTTCTGGTCTAAAGTAGTGCACTATGTAGGGAATAGGGCTCTGGTCTAAAGTAATGGCTATCTAGGGAATAGGGCTCTGGTCTAAAGTAGTGCACTATGTAGGGAATAGGGCTCTGGTCTAAAGTAATGGCTATATAGGGAATAGGGCTCTGGTCTAAAGTAATGGCTTTGTAGGGAATAGGGCTCTGGTCTAAAGTAGTGCACTATATAGGGAATAGGGCTCTGGTCTAAAGTAGTGGCTATATAGGGAATAGGGCTCTGGTCTAAAGTAGTGCACTATGTAGGGAATAGGGCTCTGGTCTAAAGTAGTGCACTATGTAGGGAATAGGGCTCTGGTCTAAAGTAGTGCACTATGTAGGGAATAGGGCTCTGGTCTAAAGTAGTGCACTATGTAGGGAATAGGGTTCTGGTCTAAAGTAGTGCACTATATAGGGAATAGGGTTCTGGTCTAAAGTAGTGGACTATATAGGGAATAGGGTTCTGGTCTAAAGTAGTGGACTATATAGGGAATAGGGCTCTGGTCTAAAGTAGTGCACTATATAGGGAATAGGGCCCTGGTCTAAAGTAGTGCACTATATAGGGAATAGGGCTCTGGTCTAAAGTAGTGCACTATCTAGGGAATAGTGCTCTGGTCTAAAGTAGTGCACTATCTAGGGAATAGTGTGCCATTTGGGATGTTTTCTGAATCATACATGAGGACAATCAATGATGCCTGTGATAAGAAAATCCGGAGTGAGATGAACCCAGTTAATTTGAATAACGATAAGGAGTACAGAACATTAGGTTTTAAAACCCTCCTACAGTTTCTCCATGTGACTCAGTCCATTTAATAAAAGTTCAATATGACTCAAATATGTGGCTCTGTGATTTTAAACTATGACATTGACATAGAGTTTTTCAATTTCGGGGAAGTAATTGTGAAAAAGTCTAAAATGTGTTGGAGATGAATAGCTCTTTTGATCAAACTAAATTACTGTTAATAAAATAATCAGCTTTCATGCCCACGTGTGACAGTGAATGTAATATATATATTTATGAGAAAAGTCACAGATTAAACTCATATTTAATAACAAACTGTCTCCTATTCGGTTATTTCAAGGAATATGTGATTAACTGTCGTAGGAGTTCTGAGTTGAAACATCTTTATTAGTTGATGTTGTCTTGTGTTTCATGGTAAGTTTACATTAGACCTCGGATGAACTGTTTGTGTTATTCAGTCATCGCAGATCATTTGTTAAAGAACACTTTATTAGTGTTGTGATTAGTAGATGACATTAGAGATACCGGAGCTCCTGTTCCTTTAACTAATAATAATATAATAATATATAATAATATATGCCATTTAGCAGACTCTTTTATCCAAAGCGACTTACAGTCATGTGTGCATACATTCTACGTATGGGTGGTCCCGGGAATCGAACCCACTACCCTGGCGTTACAAGTGCCATGCTCTACCAACTGAGCTACAGAAGGACAAACTAAATCACTTTAACGTTTTCATTGTCCATGTTTCACCCCTTTCCTTTCATCATTAATTCATATCGAACAAAAACTCTAAAAACACAAAGTCAAAATAAATAGTTGTTCTTCCTAGAAGAGAAGACATCTGTTATCATCCGGTGACAAACTCACCTCTCATGGTATTTAGAGTGGTGGGGGGCATGGCTTTCAGGTGACTAGAGCAGCTCTTTCTGTGTCCAAACCACATTAATCAAGTGATTTGGTGGCTGCTGAGGTGTGTGAGTCTTTGATCATGTACGTGTGTGTGTGTGTGTGTGTGTGTGTGTGTGTGTGTGTGTGTGTGTGTGTGTGTGTGTGTGTGTGTGTGTGTGTGTGTGTGTGTGTGCGTGTGTACGTGTGTGTGTGCGTGTGCGTGTGCGTGTGCGTGTGTTATGTGTGTGCGTGTGCGTGTGCGTGTGCGCGTGCGCGTGTGCGTGTGTGTGTGTGTGCACGTTCTGACTCCATTTATGAGGAAACGGAGGTTATTGTGGATGACAATATTCCACTGACCTATTATCCATCGACGCCAGGCTTCTGGGGCTAACACACACACACACACACACACACACACACACACACACACACACACCACGTCACACACACCACCATGCACGTACACACACACCCCTCCCTCACACACCTCCCTCCACCACACACACACCCACACACACCACACACACACACACCCACACACACTCACACCCACACACACACAACGTCCGACCACCCTCCCTCCCACCCTCCCTCCCCCCTCCCCCCTCCCTCACGTTCCCTTGCCTCCTCCAATAGCCTGCAGAGCCTCTTGTGTTTATATCCACATAGCAATTACATCCCTCCCTCCCTCCTTCCCTCCCTCCCCTCCCTCCCTCCCTCCCCATCCCTCCCCTCCCTCCCCTCCCTCCCTCCCTCCCTCCCTCCCTCCCTCCCTCCCTCCATCCATCCATCCATCCATCCATCCATCCTACCTACCTACCTTCCTTCCTTCCTTCCTTCCTTCCCTTCCTTCCCTCCCTCCTACCTTCCTTCCTTCCTTCTTCCCCTCCCTCCTTCCTTCCTTCCTTCCTTCCTTCCTTCCTTCCTTCCTTCCTTCCTTCCCCCTCCTTCCCTCCCTCCCTCCCTCCCTCCCTCCATCCTACCTACCTACCTACCTACCTACCTACCTACCTACCTCCCTCCCTCCCTCCCCTCCCTCCCTCCCTCCCTCTCTCCCTCCCCATCCCTCCCTCCATCCTACCTCCCTCCCTCCCTCCCTCCCTCCCTAGTTCTTAAGATTTTTATAAAAAGTGAAAAACACCCACTGAAATACTAATTATATAAATAATAATAATAACAGTGAACAACAAAATTTTATTTTCCTAACACCAGTCTCTGCCTTAAATGCCATAATGTCATTCTACAGAACAGCTCTGTTCTCATAAAGACACAGCTATCAGAAACAGCTCTGTTTTCATAAAGACACAGCTATCAGAAACATCTCTGTTCTCATAAAGACACAGCTATCAGAAACAGCTCTGTTCTCATAAAGACACAGCTATCAGAAACAGCTCTGTTCTCATAAGACACAGCTATCAGAAACATCTCTGTTCTCATAAAGACACAGCTATCAGAAACAGCTCTGTTCTCATAAAGACACAGCTATCAGAAACATCTCTGTTCTCATAAAGACACAGCTATCAGAAACAGCTCTGTTCTCATAAAGACACAGCTATCAGAAACATCTCTGTTCTCATAAAGACACAGCTATCAGAAACAGCTCTGTTTTCATAAAGACACAGCTATCAGAAACAGCTCTGTTCTCTTAAAGACACAGCTATCAGAAACAGCTCTGTTCTCATAAAGACACAGCTATCAGAAACAGCTCTGTTTTCATAAAGACACAGCTATCAGAAACAGCTCTGTTCTCATAAAGACACAGCTATCAGAAACAGCTCTGTTCTCATAAAGACACAGCTATCAGAAACAGCTCTGTTCTCATAAAGACACAGCTATCAGAAACAGCTCTGTTCTCATAAAGACACAGCTATCAGAAACAGCTCTGTTTTCATAAAGACACAGCTATCAGAAACAGTTCTGTTCTCATAAAGACACAGCTATCAGAAACAGCTCTGTTCTCATAAAGACACAGCTATCAGAAACAGCTCTGTTCTCATAAAGACACAGCTATCAGAAACAGCCCTGTTCTCATATTGACACAGCTATCAGAAACAGCTCTGTTCTCTTAAAGACACAGCTATAGCAGATGAAGTACTAGAGAGAAAACAAAGCCATTGGGTGGAATAACAAAAGAAACAGGATAAAGAAAGCTAATCAGAAACAGCTCTGTGTTGGTGTGTAATTAAAACAGCTATCAGAAACTTGTCTTGGCTGGAGGGGTCGTGATGAAGGGAGGAAGGAGCGAGGGAGGGTGTGAAACAGCTCTGTTTTCGTGCATGCGTATGTGTTCTTAGGAAAGTGTGACACGCGTAAGCATGTGTATCTCATAAAGAGTGTGAAACAGGACATCACGTTGCGTTTGCTTAGTGAGTACCAGCTATCCTCCTGATTCGGCTCACACCGAGGTTTGAACCCAGGACCTCTGCCTTCTAGGACACGTGACCACCCTCCTGATTCAGCTCACACCGAGGTTTGAACCCAGGACCTCTGCCTTGCTAGGACACGTGACCACCCTCTCTGTTTCAGCTCACACCAGAGGTTTGAACCCAGGACCTCTGTTCTCTTGCTAGGACATGTGACCACCCTCCTGATTCAGCTCACACCTGAGGTTTGAACCCAGGACCTCTGCCTTGCTAGGACACGTGACCCTCCTGATGTGTGTTACCAGAATGAACCACCGAACAGTTAACAATTTTGCAGCTTGAGGCTGAGGATTTACAGGCCTTCACACAGCTTTCACATGTGCCCCAGCTTACGTGTGTGTTTGTGTCTGTATATGCGTGTGTGCTCTGTTTTCTTGCATGCATGTGTGTGGGTGTGGTGTGTGTGTGTGTTTGTGCGTGTGTGTGGAATGTGCGCGCTAATGCGTGTGTGTCTGCGTGTGTGTGTGTGTGTGGTGTGTGTGTCTTCATACGCACGTGTGTGTGCATGTGTGCATTCGTGTGTGTGTGTGTGTGTCTGCATACGCGTGTGCAGTGTGTGTTCTGTGTGTGTGTTGTTAAGACATCCAATGCTCCACCATTTCTCAGAGAACAGAGGCCCCTCGGCCATAGCTTTATCTAAACATGTCTTATCCAATGGGGTGTTAGAACTGACACTCGTAACCTTTGACCTACATCGTTACTGGGGTCACAGGGTGAAATTCTTTCTATTTCAGGATATGAGGTCATATACAGTATGATGTGTTTACATGCTTTCAGGGACGACAAGGGGGAGAGAGAGAGTGTGTGTGCGAGCGAGCGAGCGTGTGTGTTTGTGTGTCTGGTTCTGGCCCTAGGGCCACTTTCAGCCATCTCGTTTAATAAACTTTAGCCAAGTTCACCACCACACAATATCAGACCTGAGACGAGGCTGAGGAAGAGAAAAAAGGAGGAAGGGGGGGACAGACAGGGACGATGGGAGGGGAGTGTGTGTGTGTGTGTGTGTGTGTGTGTGTGTGTGTGTGTGTGTGTGTGTGTGTGTGTGTGTGTGTGTGTGTGTGTGTGTGTGTGTGTGTGTGTGTGTGTGTGTGTGTGTGAGAGAGAATTTGAATGTGGATGTTAATGGCTTTTATAGTGAAGAGGTCCAGACTAACTCTATGTACTGAGTCTATAGGATGGGAGAGACTACACAGTTAAGCTGGTGATGAGGTCAGACTAACTCTATGTACTGAGTCTATAGGATGGGAGTGACTACACAGTTAAGCTGGTGATGTCTTCCAGACTAACTCTATGTACTGAGTCTATAGGATGGGAGAGACTACACAGTGAAGCTGTGTGTCTGTTTTGTCTACCTTATCTTCTCCTTGAAGACATCCAGCTCCATTAAGAACTCTATGTACTGGAGTCTATAAAATGGGAGTTAGACTGACACAGTGAAGCTGGCTCCTCTGTTTTGTCTACCTTATCTTCTCCTTGAAGAGGTCCAGATTAACTCTATGTACTGAGTCTATAAGATGGGAGAGACTACACGGTGAAGCTGGTGAAGAGGTCCAGACTAACTCTATGTACTGAGTCTATAAAATGGGAGAGACTACACAGTGAAGCTGGTGAAGAGGTCCAGACTAACTCTATGTACTGAGTCTATAAGATGGGAGAGACTACACAGTGAAGCTGGTGAAGGGGTCCAGACTAACTCTATGTACTGAGTCTATAAGATGGGAGAGACTACACAGTGAAGCTGGTGAAGAGGTCCAGACTAACTCTATGTACTGAGTCTATAAGATGGGAGAGACTACACAGTGAAGCTGGCTCCTCTGTTTTGTCTACCTTATCTTCTCCTTGAAGAGGTCCAGACTAACTCTATGTACTGAGTCTATAAGATGGGAGAGACTACACGGTGAAGCTGGCTCCTCTGTTTTGTCTACCTTATCTTTTCCTTGAAGAGGTCCAGACTAACTCTATGTACTGAGTCTATAAGATGGGAGAGACTACACAGTGAAGCTGGCTCCTCTGTTTTGTCTACCTTATCTTCTCCTTGAAGAGGTCCAGATTAACTCTATGTACTGAGTCTATAAGATGGGAGAGACTACACAGTGAAGCTGGTGTTTTGTCTAATCTTCCTTTGAGAGTCCAGATTAACTCTATGTACTGAGTCTATAAGATGGGAGAGACTACACAGTGAAGCTGGCTCCTCTGTTTTGTCTACCTTATCTTCTCCTTGAAGAGGTCCAGATTACCTCTATGTACTGAGTCTATAAAATGGGAGAGACTACACAGTGAAGCTGGCTCCTCTGTTTTGTCTACCTTATCTTCTCCTTGAAGAGGTCCAGATTAACTCTATGTACTGAGTCTATAAGATGGGAGAGACTACACAGTGAAGCTGGCTCCTCTGTTTTGTCTACCTTATCTTCTCCTTGAAGAGGTCCAGATTAACTCTATGTACTGAGTCTATAAGATGGGAGAGACTACACAGTGAAGCTGGCTCCTCTGAAGAAGAGGTCCAGACTAACTCTATGTACTGAGTCTATAAGATGGGAGAGACTACACGGTGAAGCTGGTGAAGAGGTCCAGACTAACTCTATGTACTGAGTCTATAAGATGGGAGTGACTACACGGTGAAGCTGGCTCCTCTGTTTTGTCTACCTTGTTTGTCTGTCAGTGTTTCTGAGGCTTTCATTTTGAAGAGCTCCAGCAGAGTGGATAAGTGTGAATGGTGACTATATGGTAAAGTGAAGGTGTCTTGGTTGGCGAAGGCTGTTGGGTATCTTCAGGAGAATATCCTATCAACTTCCTACCAAAGCAGAACATGGTTGCCATGTTTCAGAATACAAGATAATACTCTTCTGTTTATGTTTCATGAACACAGGAATTGTCCTGCAACGTTCCCATGAAATGTGTCTAATACATTAATATCTTATATTCTGAGAACATGGCAACCGTGTTTTGTTTGTGTTTTGTGGGACATTGATGGATTATTGTCCCAACCCTCATATAACTGGACACAGGAATGTTCTTACAACATTCAAATTAAATGTGTCTAGAACATTACTATTGGATATTCTGAGACCTTTGCAAGCACATTCTGGCTAAATTCTGTTTGACATTTAGTTCTGTTCGGCATTTAGTTCTGTTTGAGATTTAGTTCTGTTTGAGATTTAGTTATTTTTGACATTTAGTTCTGTTTGACGTTTAGTTCTGTTTGGCATTTAGTTCTGTTTGGCATTTAGTTCTGTTTGACATTTTGTTCTGTTTGACGTTTAGTTCTGTTTGAGATTTAGTTCTGTTTGGCATTTAGTTATTTTTGACGTTTAGTTCTGTTTGAGATTTAGTTCTGTTTGGCATTTAGTTTTGTTTGGCTTTTAGTTCTGTTTGGCATTTAGTTCTGTTTGGCATTTAGTTCTGTTCGACATTTAGTTCTGTTTTTAGTTCTGTTCGGCATTTAGTTCTGTTTGACATTTAGTTCTGTTTGGCATTTAGTTCTGTTTGACGTTTAGTTCTGTTTGACATTTAGTTCTGTTTGACGTTTAGTTCTGTTTCACATTTAGTTCTGT
Source organism: Oncorhynchus keta (assembly GCF_023373465.1). Taxonomy (NCBI): domain Eukaryota; kingdom Metazoa; phylum Chordata; class Actinopteri; order Salmoniformes; family Salmonidae; genus Oncorhynchus; species Oncorhynchus keta. The sequence goes on from NC_068436.1 coordinate 19,912,452, forward strand.
TTGACGTTTAGTTCTGTTTGGCATTTAGTTCTATTTGGCATTTAGTTCTGTTTGACATTTAGTTATGTTTGGCATTTAGTTCTGTTCGACGTTTAGTTCATTTTGGCATTTAGTTCTGTTTGACGTTTAGTTCTGTTTGACATTTAGTTCTGTTTGGCATTTAGTTCTGTTTGGCTCTGTTTGATTTAGTTCTGTTTGACGTTTAGTTCTGTTTCACATTTAGTTCTGTTTGACGTTTAGTTCTGTTTGGCATTTAGTTATATTTGGCATTTAGTTCTCTTTGACATTTAGTTATGTTTGACATTTAGTTCTGTTCGACGTTTAGTTCATTTTGGCATTTAGTTCTGTTCGACGTTTAGTTCTGTTTGACATTTAGTTCTGTTTCACATTTAGTTCTGTTCGACATTTAGTTCTGTTTGAGATTTAGTTATGTTCGGCATTTAGTTCTTTTTGACGTTTAGTTCTGTTTGACATTTAGTTATTTTTGACGTTTATTTATGTTTGAGATTTAGTTATGTTTAGCATTTAGTTCTTTTGACGTTTAGTTCTGTTTGAGATCTAGTTCTGTTTGGCATTTAGTTCTGTTTGACGTTTAGTCCTGTTTGACATTTAGTTCTGTTTGGCATTTAGTTCTGTTTGGAATTTAGTTCTGTTTGACGTTTAGTTCTGTTCGACGTTTAGTTCTGTTTGGCATTTAGTTATGTTTGACATTTAGTTATGTTTGACATTTAGTTCTGTTTGGCATTTAGTTCTGTTTGGCGTTTAGTTCTGTTCGACTTTTTTTCTGTTCGGCATTTAGTTCTGTTTGACATTTAGTTCTGTTCGACATTTAGTTCTGTTTGACATTTAGTTCTGTTTGACGTTTAGTTCTGTTTGGCATTTAGTTCTGTTTGAGATTTAGTTCTGTTTGGCATTTATTTCTGTGTGGCATGTAGTTCTGTTTGGCGTTTAGTTCTGTTTGACATTTAGTTCTGTTTGACCTTTAGTTCTGTTTGACGTTTAGTTCTGTTTGACATTTAGTTCTGTTTGGCATTTAGTTCTGTTTGGCATTTAGTTCTGTTTGGCATTTATTTCTGCGTGGCATGTAGTTCTGTTTGACGTTTAGTTCTGTTTGACATTTAGTTCTGTTTGACATTTAGTTCTGTTTGACGTTTAGTTCTGTTTGACATTTAGTTCTGTTCGGCATTTAGTTCTGTTTGGCATTTAGTTCTGTTTGACATTGTTGAAGGATGCTTTTAGAGATTTTTGGATCATCATGTCATCATCTTAAAGAATAACTTCATAAGAGTCTCACAGGAATGTTTTTGTTTGTTGTTACAGGTGTCAGTAGTAATGTCTCCATCATCATTAAAGCCTGTTTGGGATAGGGGCAGCATTTTCACTTTTGGATGAAATACGTGCCCATAGTAAACTGCCTCCTACTCAGTCCCAAAACCTGAGAAAAATCCAACCAGGAAGTGGGAAATCTGAGGTTTGTAGTTTTTCAATGCTTGTCATACCGAATACACACTGTCTATGGGGTCAAGGCACGTGACGCGCGGTCCCGACAGAGTTAGCTCTCGTTCCAGTGCTTTTCTACAGAGATAGGAATTCTCCAGTTGGAACATTAATGAAGTTTTATGTTAAAAACATCCTAAAGATTGATTCCATACTTTGTTTGACATGTTTCTACGACCTGTAACGGACCTGTAACGGAACTTAGTGGGACAGCCCAGTAATCCAAGATGTGTTTGTCTGTCAGTGTTTCTGAGGCTTTTATTTTGAAGAGCTCCAGCAGAGGGATAAGTATGAATGGTGATTATATGGTAAAGTGTTTGAAAAAGCTCTGAAAAACTACAAACCTCAGATTTCCCACTTACTGGTTGGATTTTTCTCAGGTTTTCGCCTGCCATATGAGTTCTGTCATAACTCACAGACATCATTCAACACGCTAGCAACAAGTGGCTATTTGACCATAAATGATGGACTTTTTGGAACTTTATGGAACAAATCAGTAATTTATTGTCGAACTAGGATTCCTGGGAGTGCATTCTAATGAAGATCATCAAAGGTAAGTGAATATTTATAATGTTATTCTAACTTCTGTTGACTCCAACACGGATATTTCTTTGGCTGGATTGGGCTCTGAGCGCCCGAACTCAGATTATGCTTTTTCCGTAAAGTTTTGTTGAAATCTGACACAGCGGTTGCATTAAGGAGAAGTCTGTCTTTAATTCTGTGAATAACACTTGTATCATTTATCAATGTTTATTATGAGTATTTCTGGGATTTGATGTGGCTATCTGCAAAATCACCGGATGTTTTAGAATCAAAACATTACTGCAAATAATTCAACATGGCCATTCAACATGGCTATGCAACATGGCTATTTAACATGGCTATTCAACATGGCTATATAACATGGCTATTCAACATGGCTATTCTACATGGCTATTCAACATGGCTATTTCTACATCTCTATTCAACATGGCTATTCAACATGGCTATTCAACATGGATATATAACATGGCTATTCAACATGGCTATTCAACATGGCCATTCAACATCTCTATTTAACATGGCCATTCAACATGGTTATTCAACATCTCTATTCAACATGGATATATAACATGGCTATTTAACATGGATATATAACATGGCTATTCTACATGGCCATTCAACATCTCTATTCAACATGGCTATTCAACATGGCTATTCAATTCAACATGGCTATTCAACATCTCTATTCAACATGGATATATAACATGGCTATTCAACATGGCTATTCAACATCTCTATTCAACATGGATATATAACATGGCTATTCAACATCTCTATTCAACATGGATATATAACATGGCTATTCAACATGGCTATTTAACATCTCTATTCAACATGGCTATTTAACATGGCCATTCAACATCTCTATTTAACATGGCTATTCAACATGGCTATTAAACATGGCAACATGGCTATTCAACATGGCTATTCAACATTACATTTACATTGGTTATTAAACATGGCTATTCAACATGGTTATTTAACATGGCTATTTAACATGGCAACATGGCTATTCAACATGGCTATTCAACATTACATTTACATTGGTTATTAAACATGGCTATTCAACATGGTTATTTAACATGGCTATTTATCATGGCTATTCAACATCTCTATTTAACATGGCTATTTAACATGGCTATTCAACATGGCTATTTAACATGGCTATTCAACATGGCTATTTAACATCTCTATTCAACATGGCTATTTAGCATGGTTATTCAACATCTCTATTCAACATGGCTATTTATGGCTATTTATCATGGCTATTCAACATGGCTAAACATGGCTATTTAACATGGCTATTTAACATGGCTATTCAACATGGCTATTTAACATCTCTATTCAACATGGCTATTTAACATGGTTATTCAACATCTCTATTCAACATGGCTATTTAACATGGCTATTTATCATGGCTATTCAACATGGCTATTTAACATGGCTATTTAACATGGCTATTTAACATGGCTATTCAACATCTCTATTTAACATGGCTATTTAACATGG
>NC_068436.1:19918500-19926000 GCF_023373465.1 Oncorhynchus keta
AGAAACACACAGACACACACAGACACACACAGACACACACAGACACACACAGAAACACACAGACACACACAGACACACACAGACACACACAGACACACACAGACACACACAGAAACACACAGAGACAAAGATACACACAGAGACACGCAGACACACAGACACACAGTGGTAGGCTTGATTACCAACAACGACGAGGCGGCCTACAGGGAGGAGGTGAGGGCCCTCGGAGTGTGGTGTCAGGAAAATCAACGTCAACAAAACTAAGGAGATGATTGTGGACTTCAGCAAACAGCAGAGGGAACACCCCCTATCCACATCGATGGAACAGTAGTGGAGAGGGTAGTAAATTTAAGTTCCTCGGCGTACACATCACAGACAAACTGAATTGGTCCAACCTCACAGACAGCATCGTGAAGAAGGCGCAGCAGCGCCTCTTCAGCCTCAGGAGGCTGAAAAATGTGGCTTGTCACCAAAAGCACTCACAAACTTCTACAGATGCACAATCGAGAGCATCCTGTCGGGCTGTATCACCACCTGGTACGCCAGCTGCTCCGCCCACAACCGTAAGGCTCTCCAGAGGGTAGTGAGGCCTGCACAACGCATCACCGGGGGCAAACTACCTGCCCTCCAGGACACCTACACCACCCGATGTCACAGGAAGGCCATAAAGATCATCAAGGACAACAACCACCCGAGCCACTGCCTGTTCACCCCGCTATCATCCAGAAGGCGAGGTCAGTACAGGTGCATCAAAGCTGGGACCGAGAGACTGAAAAACAGCTTCTATCTCAAGGCCATCAGACTGTTAAACAGCCACCACTAACATTGAGTGGCTGCTGCCAACACACTGACACTGACTCAACTCCAGCCACTTTAATAATGGGGAATTGATGGGAATTGATGTCAAATATATCACCTAGCCACTTTAAACAATGCTACTTAATATAATGTTTACATACCCTTCATTATTTATCTCATATGTATACATATATACTGTACTCTATATCATCTACTGCATCTTTATGTAATACATGTATCACTAGCCACTTTAAACTCTGCCACTTTGTTTACATACTCATCTCATATGTATATACTGTACTCGATACCATCTACTGCATCTTGCCTATGCCGCTCTGTACCATCACCCATTCATATATCTTTATGTACATATTCTTTATCCCTTTACACTTGTGTCTATAAGGTAGTAGTTTTGGAATTGTTAGCTAGATTACTCGTTGGTTATTACTGCGTTGTCGGAACTAGAAGCACAAGCATTTTGCTGCACTCGCATTAACATCTGCTAACCATGTGTATGTGACAAATACATTTGATTTGATTGATTTGACACAGATTCACAATGAAACACAGAGACACACAGAAACACACAGAAACACATAGAAAAACATAGAAAAACATAGAAAAACATAGAAACACACAGAGACACACAGACACACAGAGACACACAGAGACACACAGAGACACACAGACACACAGACACACAGACACACAGAAACACATAGAAAAACATAGAAACACACAGAGACACACAGACACACAGAGACACACAGACACACAGAAACACATAGAAAAACATAGAAACACACAGAGACACACAGACACACAGACACACAGAAACACAGAGGAAAAACATAGAAACACACAGAGACACACAGACACACAGAGACACACAGACACACAGAGACACACAGACACACAGACACACAGACACACAGAAACACATAGAAAACATAGAAACACACAGAGACACACAGACACACAGACACACAGAAACACATAGAAAAACACAGAAACACACAGAGACACACAGACACACAGAGACACACAGACACACAGAAACACACAGACACACATAGAAACACACAGAGACACACAGACACACAGAGACACACAGACACACAGACACACACAGAGACACACAGACACACAGAGACACACAGACACACAGACACACAGACACACAGAGACACAGAGACACACAGACACACAGACACACAGACACACAGAAACACATAGAAAAACATAGAAACACACAGAGACACACAGACACACAGAAACACATAGAAAAACATAGAAACACACAGAGACACACAGACACACAGAGACACACAGACACACAGAAACACACAGAGACACACAGACACACAGAAACACACAGACACATATAGACCCGGAACACACAGACACACACAGACACACTGACAACACACAGACACACTGACACACACAGACACACTGACACACACAGACACACTCAGACACACAGACAGAGACAAAAATACACACAGGCACATACACACGAAACACACAAATACACACAGACACACACAGACACACACAGACACACACAGACACACACACATACACACACAGACACACACACACACACACACACACACACAGACACACACACAAACACACACACACACACACACACACACAGACACACACAGACATACATGCAAACAACACACACACTTGAACTACTGTCCAATTATTCTAAACTAACCTGGCAGGGCCTTAGTAGGGCACAAAACATGATGCAAAACACAACCATCTAGAACCCGCTAATGTGTGTGCGTGTGTGTGTGTGTGCATGTGCACGCGTGCGTGCGTGTGTGAGTGTGTGTGTGTGTGTGTGTATGTGTGTGTGTGTGTCCTCTGCTGCTGTGATCAGAATAATGAGTTTCCAGGAGTTAAAAACGGGGTGAGAGAAACAGAGGAGAGAAGAAAAAACTAGAAACACTTCATGTTGGTTCTCTCTCCTCTGGTGTGTCAGTGTTGTTTAAGGTCTGCCTCTCCACACGTTGGCTCCCTCCCTTCAGCTGCCTGCTTCTGTGGCTCATCCTCTGCCTCATTTGCAATCGCTCATCTCGTCCTCCGGGGAGAGTTAACCTTTGTCGTCCGTTTGCTGGGCCCCAAGCAATGATTAGAGAGAGAGAGGAAGGGAGGTTGGGGGTGGGGGGTAGATAGAGATGGTCAGAGAGAGAGGAAACAATAGAAAGGGAGGGGGTGAAGAGAGGGGGAGAGAAGAGGAATACAAACGTCAGCCAACCAGCCAGCCAGCCAGCCAAACCAGTCAGTCAGCAAGCCAACCAGTCAGTCAGCCAGCCAACCAGTCAGTCAGCCAACCAACAATACTCAGGCCTCCTCTATGTTCAAACACTCACACACACTCAGGCTTTGCTCCGCGCACACACACACACACACATACGGGACTCACACACACACACATGGACTCACATACACACACACACACACACACACACACACACACACACACACACACACACACACACACACACACACACACACACACACACACACACACATGGACTAACACACGCACAGACTCACACACACACACACTCTGTCATTCTGCATCTACCCCTCTCCTAGTTCCTCCTCTGTCATTCTCCATCTACCCCTTCTCCTAGTTCCCCCTCTGTCATTCTCCCTCTACTCCCTCTCCTAGTTCCTTCTCTGTCATTCTCCCTCTACCCCCTCTCCCAGTGTCCCCATCTGTCAATCTCCCTCTACCCCCTCTCCTAGTTCCCCATCTCTCATTCTCCCTCTACCCCCTCTCCTCGTCCCCCACTTTCATTGTCCCTATACCCCTCTCCTAGTGACCCCCTCTCTCCATCTATCTCCAGTTCCCCTACCCCCCCCCTCTCCTAGTTCCCCATCTCTCTTTTTCCTCCCCCTCTACCCCTCTCCTAGGTCCCCATCTGTCAATCTCCCTCTACCCCTTTCCTAGGTCCCCTCTCTCATTCTCCATATACCCCCTCTCCGAGTTCCCCATCTGTCAATCTCTCCTAGTACGCCCTCTCCTAGTGTCCCCCTCTCTCAATCTCCATCTACCACCTCTCCTATTTCCCCTCGCTCATTCTCCCTCTACCCACTCTCCCAGTGTCCCCCTCTCTAATTCTCAATATACCCCCTCGCCCAGTCCCCACCTCTCTCATTCTCCATCTACCCCCTCTCCTAGTGCCCCCATCTGTCAATCTCCCTCTACCCCTCCCCTAGGTCTCCTCTCTCATTCTCCCTCTACCACCTCTCCTAGTGTCCCCCTCTCTCATTCTCTATCTACCCCATCTCTCAATCTAGATATACCCCCTTTTCTAGTTCCCCATCTGTCAATCTCCCTCTACCCCTCCCCTAGGTCTCCTCTCTCATTCTCCATATACCCCTCTCTTAGTCTCCCTCTTTCGTTATCCCTCTACCCCCTCTCCTATTTCCCCCTCTCTCATTCTCCCTCTGCCACCTCTCCTAGTGTCCCCTCTCTCATTCTCTATCTACCCCATCTCTCAATCTAGATATACCCCTTTTCTAGTTCCCCATCTGTCAACCTCCATCTAACCATTCTCCTAGGTCCCCCGCCCAATCTCTCTCTACCCCCTCTCCTACGTCCCCTCTCTCATTCTCCATCTACCCCCTCTCCTAGTCTCCCTCTTTCGTTCTACCTCTACCCCTCTCCTAGTTTCCCCTCTCTCATTCTCCATTTACCCCCTCTCCTAGTGTCCCCTATCATTCTCCCACTACCCCTTCTCCTAGGTCCCCATCTGTCATGTTCCATCTACCCCATCTCTCAATTCTCCATCTACCCCCTCTCCTAGTTCATTCTCCTCCCCTCTCCATCCCCCTTCTCTCATGTTCCATCTACACACCATCTCTCAATCTCCATATACCCCCTCTCCTAGTTCCCCCTCTGTCATTCTCCATCTACCCCTTCTCCTAGTTCCCCTCTCTCATTCTCCCTCTACCCCTCTCCTAGTTCCTATCTGTCATTCTCCATCTACCCCATCTCCTCATTCTCCCTCTACCCCTCTCCTAGTGTCATTCTCCATCTACCCCATCCCCTAGTTCCCCCTCTCTCATTCTCCCTCTACCCCCTCTCCTAGTGTCATTCTCCATCTACCCCATCCCCTAGTTCCCCCTCTTTCATTCTCCATCTACCCCATCTCCTCGTTCCCCCATCTGTCAATCTCTCCTCTGTCTTCCTTGGTTTCTTCCTGTCTTCCTTGGTTTCTTCCTGTCTTCCTTGGTTAATTCCTTGGTTCCTTCCTTGGTTTCTTCCTGTATTCCAAGGTGTCTTCCTGTCTTCCTTGGTTAATTCCTTGGTTCCTTCCTTGGTTTCTTCCTGTATTCCAAGGTTTCTTCCTGTCTTCCTTGGTTTCTTCCTGTCTTCCTTGGTTCCTCTCCTGTCTTCCTTGGTTCCTTCCTTGGTTTCTTCCTGTATTCCTTGGTTTATTCCTGTCTTCCTTGGTTCCTTCCTGTCTTCCTTGGTTCCTACCTGTCTTCCTTGGTTCCTTCCTGTCTTCCTTGGTTCCTGCCTGTCTTCCTTGGTTCCTTCCTGTCTTCCTTGGTTCCTTCCTGGTTCCTTCCTGTATTCCTGGTTCCTTCCTGTCTTCCTTGGTTCCTACCTGTCTTCCTTGGTTCCTTCCTGTCTTCCTTGGTTCCTTCCTGTCTTCCTTGGTTCCTTCCTGTCTTCCTTGGTTCCTTCCTGTCTTCCTTGGTTCCTTCCTGTCTTCATTGGTTCCTTCCTGTCTTCCTTGGTTCCTGCCTGTCTTCCTTGGTTCCTACCTGTCTTCCTTGGTTCCTTCCTGTCTTCCTTGGTTCCTTCCTGTCTTCCTTGGTTCCTTCCTGTCTTCCTTGGTCCCTTCCTGTCTTCCTTGGTTCCTTCCTGTCTTCATTGGTTCCTGCCTGTCTTCCTTGGTTCCTTCCTGTCTTCCTTGGTTCCTGCCTGTCTTCATTGGTTCCTTCCTGTCTTCCTTGGTTCCTTCCTGTCTTCATTGGTTCCTTCCTGTCTTCCTTGGTTCCTGCCTGTCTTCATTGGTTCCTTCCTGTCTTCCTTGGTTCCTTCCTGTCTTCATTGGTTCCTTCCTGTCTTCCTTGGTTCCTTCCTGTCTTCCTTGGTTCCTTCCTGTCTTCCTTGGTTCCTTCCTGTCTTCCTTGGTCCCTTCCTGTCTTCCTTGGTTCCTTCTTCATGGTTTCTCTGACCTCCATCTCGTTGTTTCAGTCCTCCAGAGTTTAGGCCATCTGTTCCACACAGCATCTTGGCCCACAACTCCAGAGTATTAGTTCAGTGTGTGTGCGTGTGTGTTCATATGTGGAAGTGTGTGCGTTCCTTCATATGTGGAAGTGTGTGTTTGAGTGTTTGTTGTTGTTGTGCATTTTCTCAATTAAGGGACCTCCCTGTCCCCTGCATCTCCAGCAATGGTAGAGAAACTGATGAAACTCCAACACACAACACACACACACACACACACACACACACACACACACACAGCACACACACACACACTCACACACACACACAGTGTACAGACACACACACTTCATATGTGGACATATGTGTGCGTGTGTGTTCATATGTGGAAGTGTGTGTTTGAGTGTTTGTGTATTGTTGTGCACACACACAATTACACACACTCAGAGCCCTGTCCCTATAGACTCCAGCAATGGTGTTGATAGACACACTTTTTAAACACATACACGTCACACACACACACATGGACACACACACACACACACACACACACACACACACACACACACACAGACACACACACACACTCCCACACAAACATTCCCCCCTACACACACACGCACACACATACACCCCAGTGCCCCTCACAGACACACACACACCCCACACACACACTAATACGCTCTGATGTGATAGCATATGCAGAGCTTCTATTACATTATAGACTTTGTCTTCCTTTGAAGTGTTCTGTCAACATCACTGTCATTATGGACAGCTGTTAGTGTTGTAGAGAATTTTCTGTAGTGAGGCAGTGTTTTATGTACGCCACTGACACTCTCTGTCTGTCAGTGCACTACTTTTCTCCAGTGCCAGTGTCGTTCAGGTATAGTAGTAGTGCACTATAGTAGGGAATAGGGTGCTATTTACAGTCTAATTACAGAACAGCTCTGATGTGTGAGGTGCAATCAATGCAAATGGATTTGTGTTTTAGCTCACATTGTTTGAGTAAACGGTATAATCTCTCTTTCTTACTTTCTCTCGCCTCCTTGAAATTAGGTGTACTGTCTAATGATACTGTCTATCTCTCTTGATACTCTACTCTCTATTCTCTATTTTTTTGTTTTAGTATTAATGATACAGTATAGAAATGATACAGTATAGTATTAATGATACAGTATAGTCTTAATGATACAGTATGGTATTAATGATAGAGTATAGTATTAATGATACAGTCTATTATTAATGATAGAGTATAGTATTAATGATACAGTATAGCCTTAATGATACAGTATAGTCTTAATGATACAGTATGGTATTAATGATAGAGTATAGTATTAATGATACAGTCTATTATTAATGATAGAGTATAGTATTAATGATACAGTCTATTATTAATGATAGAGTATAGTATTAATGATACAGTATAGCCTTAATGATACATTACAGTCTTAATGATACAGTATAGCCTTAATGATACATTACAGTCTTAATGA
>NC_068436.1:19931000-19941466 GCF_023373465.1 Oncorhynchus keta
TCTCTCTCTCTTTCTCTCACTCTCCGTTTCTCTTTTGTAGTGTGGCAGCTGTGCAGATTTCTCCTAAGGCTAATTTCAGCTTGTGTACAGTCAGTACAACCGGGCTTTGTTTACAGAATGACCCATTTAAATCTGATAGAAGACACACCACTGATGCCTTGGATTACACACCGTGTTACACGTTCAAAAGGCCAAGTTGTAATCATATTTAACGCATTAACTTAATGTGTGTGTGTGTGTGTGTGTGTGTGTGTGTGTGTGTGTGTGTGTGTGTGTGTGTGTGTGTGTGTGTGTGTGTGTGTGTGTGTGTGTGTGTGTGTGTGTGTGTGTGTGTGTGTGTGTGTGTGTGTGTGTGTGTGTGTGTGTGTGTGTGTGTGTGTGTGTGTGTGTGTGTGTGTGTGTGTGTGTGTGTGTGGTGTGTGTGTGTGGTGTGGTGTGGTGTGGTGTGGTGTGTGTGTGTGTGTGTGTGTGTGTGTGTGTGTGTGTGTGTGTGTGTGTGTGTGTGTGTGTCTCTAACTCTTGTTATTTTCTTCATTGTATCATTATTGTTTTTTAAACGTCTCCTCTCATTGTTATTAATGTTTTTCTTTCAGATCATTTTGATTGGAGTTTGGTTATGAACCGAGTCAGGAATGATAAACATGTTGGTAATGTAAATATGGGGTGTGTACTCTCTGGGTTATATTCATTAGACGGGCCTGTGGATGAACTAACACAATACCTTTCTATTGTGTGGCAAAGCAAACAGTTACTCTGATTCAATTCAACTCGCTCGCTCTGTCTTCTTCCATCTCTGAATTTCTCTCTCATACAAGCTCACACTTAGCAGATGGTTATGTGAAGAAACGACTGTGGAATAAATGGCCTTGTCCTCGAGTCTTTAAATAAGATGTGTTAGCACACTGTCTTTTCAAGCTCTGCACATAATGTCATGTCCAACTGAAAAGGACCTCATTTAATGGGAGTTCTGACTTGTTGAGAGGTGAAAGGCCTGATCAGACCTGGTTGTTTCACTCGTCTAATACATCATTGTGTGAGTGTGTGTGTGTGTGTGTGTGTGTGTGTGTGTGTGTGTGTGTGTGTGTGTGTGTGTGTGTGTGTGTGTGTGTGTGTGTGTGTGTGTGTGTGTGTGTGTGTGTGTGTGTGTGTGTGTGTGTGTGTGTGTGTGTGTGCTTAACTATCCCTGTGTTTGGACCAGAAGTCCCCGGAAGAATAGTCAACAACCAAACATTTAACCAACTGGTGACATTTTGTTAAATTAATCCCCACAAGGTCAAATGCCTGATCCACCAGTCGGCCAATGAACTTCTACCCTCCTCACTGATGAGACACTGCACTTAGGCATTGTGGTGCTGTAAAGACCAAACCCCTCACCTCACACTTCCAGTCCCTCACCACACACGTCCAGTCCCTCACCACACACTTCCAGTCCCTCATCACACACTTCCAGTCCCTCACCACACACTTCCAGTCCTCATAACACACCTTCAGTCCCTCACCACACACTTCCAGTCCCTCACCAAGCCCTTCCAGCCCCTCACCACACACTTCCATTCCCTCACCTCACACTTCCAGTCCCTCACCATGCACTTCCAGTCCCTCACCATGCCCTTCCAGCCCCTCACCACACACTTCCAGCCTCTCACCACACACTTCCAGTCCCTCACCACACACTTCCAGTCCCTCACCACACACTTCCAGCCCCTCACCACACACTTACAGTCCCTCACCACACACTTCCAGCCCCTCACCACACACTTCCAGCCCCTCACCACTCCCTTGCAGACCCAGTTCCATCTCTTTCCATCCCCTTCCCAGGTCCTTCCATCCCCTTCCCAGCTCCTTTCATCCCCTTCCCAGCTCCTTCCATCCCCTTCCCAGGTCCTTCCATCCCCTTCCCAGCTCCTTCCATCCCCTTCCCAGGTCCTTCCATCCCCTTCCCAGGTCCTTCCATTCCCTTCCCAGCTCCTTCCATCCCCTTCCCAGGTCCTTCCATCCCCTTCCCAGCTCCTTCCATCCCCTTCCCAGGTCCTTCCATCCTCTTCCCAGGTCCTTCCATCCTCTTCCCAGCTCCTTCCATCCCCTTCCTTCCATCCCCTTCCCATCCCCATCCCAGGTCCTTCCATCCCCTTCCCAGGTCCTTCCATCCTCTTCCCAGCTCCTTCCATCCCCTTCCCAGCTCCTTCCATCCCCTTCCCAGCTCCTTCCATCCCTTCCCAGGTCCTTCCATCCCCTTCCCAGCTCCTTCCATCCCCTTCCCAGCTCCTTCCATCCCCTTCCCAGGTCCTTCCATCCCCTTCCCAGGTCCTTCCATCCCTTTCCCAGGTCCTTCCATCCCCTTCCCAGGTCCTTCCATCCCCTTCCCAGCTCCTTCCATCCCCTCCCAGGTCCTTCCATCCCCTTCCCAGCTCCTTCCATCCCCTTCCCAGGTCCTTCCATCCCCTTCCCAGGTCCTTCCATCCCCTTCCCAGCTCCTTCCATCCCCTTCCCAGGTCCTTCCATCCCTTCCCAGCTCCTTCCATCCCCTTCCCAGGTCCTTCCATCCCCTTCCCAGCTCCTTCCATCCTCTTCCCAGCTCCTTCCATCCCTTCCCAGCTCCTTCCATCCCCTTCCCAGCTCCTTCCATCCCCTTCCCAGCTCCTTCCATCCCCTTCCCAGCTCCTTCCATCCCCTTCCCAGCTCCTTCCATCCCCTTCCCAGGTCCTTCCATCCCCTTCCCAGGTCCTTCCATCCCCTTCCCAGCTCCTTCCATCCCCTTCCCAGGTCCTTCCATCCCCTTCCCAGCTCCTTCCATCCCCTTCCCAGGTCCTTCCATCCCCTTCCCAGCTCCTTCCATCCCCTTCCCAGGTCCTTCCATCCCCTTCCCAGCTCCTTCCATCCTCTTCCCAGGTCCTTCCATCCCCTTCCCAGCTCCTTCCATCCTCTTCCCAGCTCCTTCCATCCCCTTCCCAGCTCCTTCCATCCTCTTCCCAGCTCCTTCCATCCCCTTCCCAGGTCCTTCCATCCCCTTCCCAGCTCCTTCCATCCTCTTCCCAGCTCCTTCCATCCCCTTCCCAGCTCCTTCCATCCCCTTCCCAGGTCCTTCCATCCCCTTCCCAGCTCCTTCCATCCCCTTCCCAGGTCCTTCCATCCCCTTCCCAGGTCCTTCCATCCTCTTCCCAGCTCCTTCCATCCCCTTCCCAGCTCCTTCCATCCCCTTCCCAGCTCCTTCCATCCCCTTCCCAGGTCCTTCCATCCCCTTCCCAGGTCCTTCCATTCCCTTCCCAGCTCCTTCCATCCCCTTCCCAGGTCCTTCCATCCCCTTCCCAGCTCCTTCCATCCCCTTCCCAGGTCCTTCCATCCCCTTCCCAGGTCCTTCCATCCCCTTCCCAGCTCCTTCCATCCCCTTCCCAGGTCCTTCCATCCCCTTCCCAGCTCCTTCCATCCCCTTCCCAGCTCCTTCCATCCCCTTCCCAGCTCCTTCCATCCCCTTCCCAGCTCCTTCCATCCCCTTCCCAGCTCCTTCCATCCCCTTCCCAGGTCCTTCCATCCCCTTCCCAGGTCCTTCCATCCCCTTCCCAGCTCTTTCCATCCCCTTCCCAGCTCCTTCCATCCCCTTCCCAGCTCTTTCCAACCCCTTCCCAGGTCCTTCCATCCCCTTCCAAGCTCCATTCAGCACCTTCCTAGTTAGGAGTCTAATAGAGCCCAGTTGAGGTTCATTAGTCAATCAAGTGTATGATTGGCTGGACAATCAGTCCCAACAGTTGATTAGTCTGCTGTGGCTCACATTCAGAGAGAAAAGACTGGAGACAGCAGCAGACATGTTGGGAGAGAAAATACTTTGGGTTATATAGAAGTCTTAGTTACTGAGTGTATACCTTAATAAGTTCCTGAGCCTCTGTTCCTCAGACCCTCGTAACTCTGGGCCGTGACAGTGGTCTGCCCCCAGGCTTCAACACCAGCATGTAGATGTCTGGAAGAAGCCGTCATGCATTTAGTACCAGTGATGTACACTTTCCCAAAGTGCGCTTTAGAAGGACATGGCAAACAAGACACTTAGGTCCTCTATTCCCCTAACACTACCTCACACACTCTATTTCCCTAACACTACCTCACACACTTAGGTCCTCTATTCCCTAACACTACCTCACACCTTTAGGTCCTCTATTCCCCTAACACTACCTCACACATTTAGGTCCTCTATTCCCCTAACACTACCTCACACACTTAGGTCCTCTATTCCGCTAACACTACCTCACACCTTTAGGTCCTCTATTCCCCTAACACTACCTCACACACTTAGGCCCCTTTTCCCTAACACTACCTCACACACTTAGGTCCTCTATTCCCCTAACACTACCTCACACACTTAGGTCCTCTATTCCCCTAACACTACCTCACACACTCTATTTCCCCTAACACTACCTCACACCTTTAGGTCCTCTATTCCCCTAACACTACCTCACAAACGTAGGTCCTCTATTTCCCTAACATTACCTCACACCTTTAGGTCCTCTATTCCCTAACTCTACCTCACACCATCTATTCCCCCTAACACTACCTCACACCCTCTATTCCCCTAACACTACCTCACACACTCTATTTCCCCCTAACACTACCTCACACCCTCTATACCCAAACACTACCTCACACCCTCTATTCCCCTAACACTACCTCTGAACCTCTATTCCCCTAACTACTCACACCTCTATTCCCCTGACACTACCTCACACCCTCTATTCCCTAACACTACCTCACCCCTCTATTCCCTGACACTACCTCACACCCTCTATTCCTAACACTACCTCACACCCTCTATTCCCCTAACACTACCTCACACCCTCTATTCCCTAACACTACCTCTCTATTCCCTAACACTACGGTCCCTCTATTCCCTAACACTACCTCACACATAGGTCCTCGTTTCCCTAACACTACCTCACACACATAGGTCCTCTATTCCCTAACACTACCTCACACACATGGGTCCTCGTTTCCCTAACACTACCTCACACCTTTAGGTCCTCGTTTCCCTAACACTACCTCACACACTTAGGTCCTCGTTTCCTAACACTACCTCACACCTTTAGGTCCTCTATTCCCCTAACACTACCTCACACCAGTAGGTCCTCGTTTCCCCTAACATGCAGACCACTCATACCCTCTATTCCCATAACATTACCTCACACCCTCTATTCCCTAACACTAACTCACACCCTCTATTCCCTAACACTACCTCCACACCCTCTATTCCCCTAACACTACCTCACACCCTCTATTCCCTAACACTACCTCGCACCCTCTATTCCCCTAACACTACCTCACACCTCTATTCCCTAACACTACCTCGCACCCTCTATTCCCCTAACACTACCTCACACCCTCTATTCCCTAACACTACCTCACACCCTCTATTCCCTAACACTACCTCACCCCTCTATTCCCTACACTACCTCACACCTCTATACCCAAACACTACCTCACACCCTCTATTCCCCTAACACTACCTCATACCCTCTATTCCCCTAACACTACCTCACACCTTTTAGGTCCTATATTCCCACAACAATACCTCACATTCTCTATTCCCTAACACTACCTCAAACCTTTGGGTCCTCTATTCCCCTAACACTACCTCACACCTTTAGGTCCTCTATTCCCCTAACACTACCTCACACCTTTAGGTCCTATATTCCCTAACACTACCTCACACCTTTAGGTCCTCTATTCCCCTAACACTACCTCACACCCTCTATTCCCCCACTACCTCACACCCTCTATTCCCTAACACTACCTCACACAGGTCCTCTATACTACCTCACATGGCATATCATCATGGCTATAACAGAGCAAGTTGACCCTCTAGGCCCACAGCCTCCATAACATGTACCTCACATACTGTCATGGAGGTAGATGTGTGTGTGTGTGTGTGTCGTCTTGGAAGTAGGCTACATTCCAAACTTCAGAGCCAGTTCATCATTTCTCCCTTTATCCTTCTAACTGTCTAACATCTGGAGTGTAGTGAACTCATGCCCTGGTGATGCATATTTCACACACACACACACACACACACACACACACACACACGCACGCACGCACACACACACACACACACACACACACACACACACACACACACACACACACACACACACACACACACACACACACACACACACACACACATTACACATTACACACATTACATTACATTACACACACACACGTGTACACACACACGGGAACACACACCGGGCACACACGGGCACACACACACGGGCACACACTCACGTGCACACATGCACACACACTCTGGCAAATATACACACACGCACACACACTCTTGCAAATTTACACACACTCATAAATTATCCTGCTCCCTCTGTGTGGGCCTGTTAAACAGATGAAGAGGGATAATAAAGTTGCTGAGGAGAGGGACTACCCTCAACACAGAGGTATCGTACAGGAACACACTCACACACACACATATGGGGACTACCTTCAATGCAGAGCAATCGTACCGGAAACACACACACACACAGACACATCTAGGGACTACCTAGGCACAGAAGTAGCATAAACTGATGCTGTAGAGAGAGGCAGGAGACATGTCTTTTTTCCTTCCGTAGTAGTCTCAGGGGGAAAGAGGTATGTACTTGCTGGCACAGGTCTCAGTTGTACAGAGAGAGAGGTGATGGGGATAGCAGAGGAGCAAAGACAAGATGGGAACAGTACAAAACATGAACAGAATACTGAAGAACACTGTAGGTAGCAGACAAACAGAACACTGTAGGTAGCAGACAAACAGCACCCAGGTTCAAGAACAAGAACCTTACACTTATTCAAGGTCTACAACACAGAAGACAAAATATTCCAGAAGTCCTCAGCGTAAAGATTGCAAGGATTCCAGAATTCCTGATATAGATTATATGAATTCTTGAATGCCAAATATATATAGATTATATGGATTCTAGAATGACTGAATCTATATACTATATGAATTCTAGAATGCCTGAAACGATATACTATATGAATTATAGAATGCCTGAAACGATATACTATATGAATTATAGAATGCCTGAAACTATATACTATATAAATTCTAGAATACCTGAAACTATATATTTTTATAGAATGCCTGAAACTATATACTATATAAATTCTAGAATACCTGAAACTGATACTATATAAATTCTAGAATACCTGCAGATATGTGAGAGCAGAATCCTGGCTCTGCCTATGATTATAGAATGCCTGAAACTAAAATGGCCACCCTGAAACTATATACAGAACTACAGATCACCTGAAACTATATACTATATGAATTATAGAATGCCTGAAACTATATACTATATAACTGAGAATACCTGAAACTAAGTCCCAGAAGCAAGGGGAGATATGTCAGAACCCTTGATCACTAAAATCCACCCCTGTCAGAACTACAGATCACAAAATGGGTCTAAAGTCCCAGAAGCAAGGGGATTTTTCAGAACCCTTTATCTGGGAGCCGACCCACAGATAAAGGGTCAAGAAAACCAGGAAGAGAGAGAGAGTGCTGGAAGGATCTATGAACAATAGAGAAAGAGACTATAGAGATTGGCTGGATTTACCCGTGTATGAGCTGGATTGTTTGGACTTACCTGTTGGCATTTGGACCTGGACCTACCGAGAAACTCGATTAGTGTACCGAACCCTGCTATCCTTGACCTCGCCTACGGCCTGGGTGGACCAGGACAGAGAAACAAACACACAGGTACTGTCCTGTTAGAACGAACTCTCATTCTTGGGTGATTTGGTGACAGTTTACCACTTAATTTGTGACAAACGATCCTAACCTTGAAGAGGTTTGCCACGTGGTGGAGAATGCGAGGCATGGACTAACCATACCACTGGTGGGGGTAGAATAAAAAGAAAAATGTTCAGTTAGCACTCCAAAGGGGAGTCAGGTTTTTTTGTGTTTTTGGTTAGGACAGTTTCTCAGGAAAATGAGTATGGAGGGAGTCATACAGGCCCCTGTTACAAACGGCGGCCGCCCCAACAAGAGGCAACTAGAGCTCAACAAATAGTTCATCAGGATGCAATGCGAATGTATCAGGACACGTTACAGATCCAGCACCGCATCAACCAGCTGCTCACAGAAGAGCAAGAGAGAAACACCTGGGAGTTAAGAGAAGGCCTAAAGGGGCTAGCGGACCAAATTGGGGCTCAATTACCAGCTGCAAATACCCATAGAGGAGGGCCAATCATTTTCTTTAAAATGACAGCACAGGATGATGTGGAAGTATCTTACCACCTTCGAAAGGACGGCAGTGAGGGAGAAGTGAAAGAAGAATGGCAGGGCTTGGCACCATACCTGGTAGGACGCCTGCAAAAGCGTATTTTGACCTGGAGTTGAAAGATGCACAGGATTACGATAAACTAAAGGACACATCCGGGACTAGACCTGGGAGTGACCGATACCGTGAGGGCACACCACTTCCACCAGTGGTCCTACCGACCAGACAACCCCACGAACACAGATGTTCGACTTAATTTACCTGGCACGGAAATGGCTGGGCACCAGAGACCCGGTTATCCGCCGAGATTGTCGAGACCATCTTACTCAACCAGTTTCAGCGAGGTCTACTTTCCGCCGACCATCTCGTGGGCCTGGTTGAACGGCATTGCGGGGCAGGAACAGCTGAGCAGGCACAGGGAGGAAATATTCCCGTTCCCCCAGGCCTGGGCGAACCAGCGGACATGGTAAGGCTGTCCCAACATATGGAGGGGGAAGAGAGGCAGCGTGGGGCCATGAGGAAAGAATCATAATCAGGCGAGACACTAAGGGAAAAAATGGAAGGAATTAGTGCTCTTGTTCACCAGGGGTAGGGGGTTCCAAAGGAGATCCTTGCCGAATCAGTGGACTTCTATGTCCCGCCTTATGGTGGACCTTGTAAACTGTGGCAGGTGAAACAGTTGAGGACATCGGTTTACCATCTCAGACGGACGGGCAGGTTGAGAGATATTCAACCGGACCCTGAAGACAATGCTCAGGAAGGTAATCGATAAGGATGGGAAAACTGGGATTACATGTTGCCCATTATCTGATGTTTGCCATTAGAGAGTTCCTCCAAGCCTCGCTGGGTTTTCTCCCTTTGAGCTGGTATATGGGAGGCATCCCGGGGAATCTTAGACATCGCCCGGGAAACCTGGGAGCACCAATCCACCCCGTATACTAGTGTCATAGAGCACGTCACGGCAATGCAAGACAGGATAGCCACAGTCATGCCCATCGTCAGAGAGCACATGAGACAAACACAAGAACACCAGCGGCACACTTATAACCGGCAGGCTACCCTGAGGGAATTTCAACCGGGAGATAAGGTGTTAGTGCTAAGAGATAAGGTGTTAGTGCTTAGTGTAAACTACTAGCCACATGGAAAGGACCATATGAAGTACTGGAGAGAATAGGAGAAGTCAATTATCGGATCCGACAGCCAGGGCGACGGCCCCAGGAACAGATTTATCACATAAACCTGTTAAAAGCATGGAGAGAGAGAGAAACACTACCCCACACACATTCAGGAGACAGCCGAAGTAAATATTTCACCCACTCTGTCACCAGCGCAAGTACAGCAAGTAAAGACCCTGATCCAGAAAAACAGAGATGTGTTTTCAGAGGTACCTGGCCGAACTGAGGTTACGGCTCAAGATATCGTTTCCCTACTAGGGAGAAAAGTGAGCATGAGGCCATATCGGGTACCCGAGGCTCGACAGGCTGCGATTAGAGCAGAGACTGAGAAAATGTTGACAGCTGGAGTGGTTGAAGAGTCACATAGTGAGTGGTCTAGCCCAATTGTGATGGTCTCCAAGCCCGATGGGTCTTTGCGGTTCTGTAACGACTTTCGGAAGGTAAATGAAATCTCCAAGTTTGATGCCTACCCCGTGCTCCGAGTAGATGAACTACTGGAGAAAATTGGTAATGCTCGGTACATTACGACCCTTGATCTGACAAAAGGGTACTGGCAAATTCCTCTGACCCCCAGGGCCAAAGAAAATACAGCCTTTGCAACACCTGACGGTTTGTTTCAATACACCGTCATGCCATTCGGCTTACACGGGGCCCCAGCCACCTTTCAACGGCTCATGGACAAAGTCCTAAAACCGCACAAAGCATACGCCGCAGCTTATTTAGATGACGTGGGGATCTACAGCCCAGATTGGGAATCCCACGGTACAGGCAGTGTTAGACGCCCTTAGAAAGGCTGGGCTCACGGCAAACCCTGCCAAGTGTTATGTGGGGTTAGAGGAAACAGAGTATCTGGGATACACTGTGGGAAGAGGGTTAATCAAACCCCAACGTAAGAAGGTGAAGGCAATTAGAGAATGGCCGAAACCAGTAAATAAGAAGCAGGTTCGAGCCTTCCTAGGGCTGACCGGTTACTACCGGAAGTTCATCCCAAGTTATGCCACAGTGGCCGCCCCACTTATCGACATGACTTGAGCCA
>NC_068436.1:19941566-19949066 GCF_023373465.1 Oncorhynchus keta
CATGTACTAGTCTGTGGCGACCTAAATGCCAGAAGGACTGATCACCCCAATCCACAAAAGTGGAGACAAATTTGACCCCAATAACTACAGGTGGAATATGTGTCAACAGTAACCTTGGGAAAATCCTCTGCATATTATTAACAGCAGACCCGTACATTTCCTCAATGAAAACAATGTACTGAGCAAATATCAAATTGGCTTTTTACCAATTACCGTACAACAGACCATGTATTCACCCTGCACACCCTAATTGACAACCAAACAAACCAAAACAAAGGCAAAGTCTTCTCATGCTTTGTTGATTTCTTAAAAAAGCCTTCGATTTCAATTTGGCATGGTCTGCTATAAACTGATGGAAAGTGGTGTTGGGGGTAAAACATACGACATTATAAAATCCATGTACACAAACAAGTGTGTGGTAAAATTGGCAAAAACACACACATTTCTTCACACAGGGTCGTGGGTTAGACAGGGGATGCAGCTTAAGCCCCACCTCTTCAACATATATATCAACGAATTGGCGCGGGCATTAGAAAAAGGTCAGCACCGCTCCCCTGCTAGAATCGACAAGTCAAATGTCTGCTGTTTGCTGATGATCTGGTGCTCTGTTACCAACCAAGGAGGGCCTACAGCAGCACCTAGATATTATGCACAGATTCTGTCAGACCTGGGCCCTGACAGTAATCTCAGTAAGACCAAAAATAATGGTGTTCCAAAAGGTCCAGTCACCAGGACCACAAATACAAATTCCATCTAGACACTGTTGCCCTAGAGCACACAAAAACTATACATACCTTGGCCTAAACATCAGCGCCAGGTAACTTCCACAAAGCTGTGAGCGATCTGAGAGACAAGGCAAGAAGGGCATTCTATGCCATCAAAAGAAACATAAATTTCAACATACCAATTAGGATTTGGCTAAAAATACTTGAATCAGTCATAGAGCCCATTGCCCTTTGTGGTTGTGAGGTCTGGGGTCCGCTCACCAACCAAGACTTCACAAAATGGGACAAACACCAAATTGAGACTCTGCACGCAGAATTCTGCAAAAATATCGTCCGTGTACAACGTAAAACACCAAATAATGCATGCAGAGCAGAATTAGGCCGATACCCACTAATTATCCAAATCAGAAAAGAGCCGTTAAATTCTACAACCACCTAAAAGGAAGCGATTCACAAACCTTCCATAACAAAGCCATCACCTACAGAGATGAACCTGGAGAAGAGTCCCCTAAGCAAGCTGGTCCTGGGGCTCTGTTCACAAAACAAACACACCCTACAGAGCCCCAGGACAACAGCACAATTAGACCCAACCAAATCATGAGAAAACAAAAAGATAATTACTTAACACATTGGAAAGAATTAACAAAAAAACAGAGCAAACTAGAATGCTATTTGGCCCTACACAGAGAGTACACAGCGGCAGAATACCTGACCACTGTGACTGACCCAAATTAAGGAAAGCTTTGACTATGTACAGACTCAGTGAGCATAGCCTTGCTATGTGAGAAAGGCCGCCGTAGGCAGACATGGCTCTCAGAGAAGACAGGCTATGTGCTCACTGCCCACAAAATGAGGTGAAACTGAGCTGCACTTCCTAACCTCCTGCCCAATGTATGACCATATTAGAGATACATATTTCCCCCAGATTACACAGATCCACAAGAATTCGAAAACAAATCCAATTTTGAAAAACTCCCATATCTTTTGGGTGAAATTCCACAGTGTCCCATCACAGCAGCAAGATTTGTGACCTGTTGCCACGAGAAAAGGGCAACCAGTGAAGAACAAACACCATTGTAAATACAACCCATATTTATGCTTATTCATTTTTATCTTGTGTCCTTTAACTATTTGTACATTGTATATATATATATATATAATATGACATTTGTAATGTCTTTACTGTTTTTAAACTTCTGTATGTGTAATGTTTACTGTTAATTTTTGTTGTTTTTCACTTTATATATTCACTTTGTATGTTGTCTACCTCACTTGCTTTGGCAATGTTAACACATGTTTCCCATGCCAATAAAGCCCTTGAATTGAATTGAATTGAATTGACAGAGAGAGAGGGAGAGAGAGTGAGAAGAGAGAGAGAGAGAGAGGGGGAGAGAGGGAGGAAGAGTGAGAGGGACAGAGAGAGAGGAGAGAGGAGGGGGCAGAGAGAGGGAGAGAGAGAGAGGAGCAGAGAGAGAGGGAGAGAGAGAGGGAGAGTGAGAGAGAGAGGGGCAGAGAGAGGGACCCAGAGAGAGAGAGAGGGAGAGAGAGAGAGGAGAGAGGAGAGGAGAGAGAGAGAGAGAGAGAGAGAGAGAGAGAGAGAGAGATGACAATGAACAGTCTTTCATATTGACGGTGAAGTTCAGTGAGTAAACCTTGACTCCTCATGGCGTCATCATCATGTTCGTCTAAACTCCATCAATGTCTTTTTTGTTCGTCCTTCTAAGGCGTGATTGTGGGGAAGAGTTGTGTCCTCTTCCCCCATGTTATAATATCTCTCTCATCTATGTAGGTATTTGTTCTTCTTTCTGTGTTTGTCCATTGATCTTCCTCTCCTTGATCTGTTGACTTGTAAACCGTTGTCAATGCCAGAGAGACAGGGTGAGTGGGCACATGTGGTTTGTTGTATGTTGTGTTCTCTTCTCTCCTCTCTCTCTCTCTCTTTCTCTCTCTCTCTCTCTCTCTCTCTCTCTCTCTCTCTCTCTCTCTCTCTCTCTCTCTCTCTCTCTCTCTCTCTCTCTCTCCTCTCTCTCTCTCTCTCTCTCTCTCTCTCTCTCCGTCTCAGGTCAAAATCACAATATTGTCACTCTGCTATGACTATGATAAAACAGGAAACGAGTATTGAAACGAGTATTGAATCAATTTGCTTGAAAAGTCATGGGTTGTGCTTGTTTCACCTGCCACCTGTGTCCTGTCTGTGTCCTGTCTGTGTCCTGTCTGTGTCCTGTCTGTGTCCTGTCATTGTCCTGTCTGTGTCCTGTCTGTGTCCTGTCAGTGTCCTGTCTGTGTCCTGTCCGTGTCCTGTCATTGTCCTGTCTGTGTCCTGTCAGTGTCCTGTCTGTGTCCTGTCTGTGTCCTGTCCGTGTCCTGTCCGTGTCCTGTCCGTGTCCCGTGTCCTGTCTGTGTCCTGTCTGTGTCCTGTCTGTGTCCTGTCCGTGTCCTGTCTGTGTCCGGTCAGTGTCCTGTCTGTGTCCTGTCATTGTCCTGTCATTGTCCTGTCTGTGTCCTGTCATTGTCCTGTCTGTGTCCTGTCAGTGTCCTGTCTGTGTCCTGTCAGTGTCCTGTCATTGTCCTGTCTGTGTCCTGTCAGTGTCCTGTCTGTGTCCTGTCTGTGTCCTGTCAGTGTCCTGTCTGTGTCCTGTCAGTGTCCTGTCTGTGTCCTGTCTGTGTCCTGTCATTGTCCTGTCTGTGTCCTGTCAGTGTCCTGTCTGTGTCCTGTCATTGTCCTCTCTGTGTCCTGTCTGTGTCCTGTCATTGTCCTCTCTGTGTCCTGTCAGTGTCCTGTCTGTGTCCTGTCTGTGTCCTGTCCGTGTCCTGTCCGTGTCCTGTCCGTGTCCTGTATGTGTCCTGTCTGTGTCCTGTCAGTGTCCTGTCTGTGTCCTGTCAGTGTCCTGTCTGTGTCCTGTCCGTGTCCTGTCATTGTCCTGTCTGTGTCCCTGTCAGTGTCCTGTCTGTGTCCTGTCTGTGTCCTGTCCGTGTCCTGTCCGTGTCCTGTCCGTGTCCTGTCTGTGTCCTGTCTGTGTCCTGTCTGTGTCCTGTCCGTGTCCTGTCCGTGTCCTGTATGTGTCCTGTCTGTGTCCTGTCTGTGTCCTGTCTGTGTCCTGTCATTGTCCTGTCATTGTCCTGTCATTGTCCTGTCCGCGTCCTGTCTGTGTCCTGTCTGTGTCCTGTCATTGTCCTGTCATTCTCCTGTCATTGTCCTGTCATTGTCCTGTCCGTGTCCTGTCTGTGTCCTGTCATTGTCCTGTCATTGTCCTGTCTGTGTTCTGTCATTGTCCTGTCATTGTCCTGTCATTGTCCTGTCATTGTCCTGTCCGTGTCCTGTCTGTGTCCTGTCATTGTCCTGTCATTGTCCTGTCATTGTCCTGTCTGTGTCCTGTCCGTGTCCTGTCATTGTCCTGTCATTGTCCTGTCTGTGTCCCTGTCATTGTCTCTGTCATTGTCCTGTCGTGTCCTGTCATTGTCTCTGTCATTGTCCTGTCTGTGTCCTGTCATTGTCCTGTCATTGTCCTGTCCGTGTCCTGTCATTGTCCTCTCATTGTCCTGTCCGTGTCCTGTCATTGTCCTGTCATTGTCCTGTCTGTGTCCTGTCATTGTCCTGTCATTGTCCTGTCATTGTCCTGTCATTGTCCTGTCTGTGTCCTGTCATTGTCCTGTCTGTGTCCTGTCAGTGTCCTGTCCGTGTCCTGTCATTGTCCTGTCTGTGTCCTGTCTGTGTCCTGTCTGTGTCCTGTCTGTGTCCTGTCCGTGTCCTGTCCGTGTCCTGTCCGTATCCTGTCATTGTCCTGTCAGTGTCCTGTCAGTGTCCTGTCTGTGTCCTGTCTATGTCCTGTCTATGTCCTGTCATTGTCCTGTCTGTGTCCTGTCAGTGACCTGTCTGTGTCCTGTCATTGTCCTCTCTGTGTCCTGTCTGTGTCCTGTCATTGTCCTCTCTGTGTCCTGTCTGTGTCCTGTCACTGTGTCTTTTTATGCAAGTGAGGTTTGTTGCCTTATGTGTCTTGTTGGTAATCGAATTACCTCTTGTGATCGAATTACCTCTTGTGATCTAATTACCTCTTGTGATCTAATTACCTCTTGTGATCTAATTACCTATTGTGATCTAATTACCTATTGTGATCTAATGACCTCTTGTGATCTAATGACCTATTGTGATCTAATTACCTCTTGTGATCTAATGACCTCTTGTGATCTAATTACCTCTTGTGATCTAATTACCTCTTGTGATCTAATTACCTCTTGTGATCTAATTACCTCTTGTGATCTAATTACCTCTTGTGATCTAATTACCTCTTGTGATCTAATTACCTCTTGTGATCTAATGACCTCTTGTGATCTAATTACCTCTTGTGATCTAATTACCTCTTGTGATCTAATTACCTCTTGTGATCTAATTACCTCTTGTGATCTAATGACCTCTTGTGATCTAATGACCTCTTGTGATCTAATTACCTCTTGTGATCTAATTACCTATTGTGATCTAATTACCTATTGTGATCTAATTACCTCTTGTGATCTAATTACCTATTGTGATCTAATTACCTCTTGTGATCTAATGACCTCTTGTGATCTAATTACCTATTGTGATCTAATTACCTATTGTGATCTAATTACCTATTGTGATCTAATTACCTCTTGTGATCTAATTACCTCTTGTGATCTAATTACCTCTTGTGATCTAATTACCTCTTGTGATCTAATTACCTATTGTGATCTAATGACCTATTGTGATCTAATTACCTCTTGTGATCTAATGACCTCTTGTGATCTAATTACCTCTTGTGATCTAATGACCTATTGTGATCTAATTGCCTCTTGTGATCTAATGACCTCTTGTGATCTAATTACCTCTTGTGATCTAATTGCCTCTTGTGATCTAATGACCTCTTGTGATCTAATTGCCTCTTGTGATCTAATTACCTCTTGTGATCTAATTGCCTCTTGTGATCTAATTGCCTCTTGTGATCTAATTACCTCTTGTGATCTAATTACCTCTTGTGATCTAATTACATCTTGTGATCTAATTACCTCTTGTGATCTAATTACCTCTTGTGATCTAATTACCTATTGTGATCTAATGACCTCTTGTGATCTAATTACCTCTTGTGATCTAATTACCTCTTGTGATCTAATTACCTCTTGTGATCTAATTACCTCCTCGTGATCTAATTACCTCTTGTGATCTAATTACCTCTTGTGATCTAATTACCTCTTGTGATCTAATGACCTCTTGTGATCTAATTACCTCTTGTGATCTAATGACCTATTGTGATCTAATTACCTCTTGTGATCTAATTACCTATTGTGATCTAATTACCTATTGTGATCTAATGACCTCTTGTGATCTAATGACCTATTGTGATCTAATTACCTCTTGTGATCTAATTACCTATTGTGATCTAATGACCTCTTGTGATCTAATGACCTATTGTGATCTAATTACCTATTGTGATCTAATGACCTCTTGTGATCTAATGACCTATTGTGATCTAATGACCTATTGTGATCTAATTACCTCTTGTGATCTAATTACCTATTGTGATCTAATGACCTCTTGTGATCTAATGACCTATTGTGATCTAATTACCTATTGTGATCTAATTACCTATTGTGATCTAATTACCTATTGTGATCTAATTACCTCTTGTGATCTAATTACCTCTTGTGATCTAATTACCTCTTGTGATCTAATGACCTCTTGTGATCTAATTACCTCTTGTGATCTAATTACCTCTTGTGATCTAATTACCTATTGTGATCTAATTACCTCTTGTGATCTAATTACCTCTTGTGATCTAATGACCTCTTGTGATCTAATTACCTCTTGTGATCTAATGACCTCTTGTGATCTAATTACCTCTTGTGATCTAATTACCTCTTGTGATCTAATTACCTCTTGTGATCTAATTACCTCTTGTGATCTAATGACCTCTTGTGATCTAATGACCTCTTGTGATCTAATTGCCTCTTGTGGGATTCATAAAGTTTACTCAATTCAATGCTGCAGACCTCAAGGCCTGGATCTGAGACCAGACTGCAAACCTTGTTAATGTGTTCATTGCTGCTGTCTATAGTTTATGTCTCTCATTATGATGGCTAATTTAATATTTGTCTGGCCTTAATGAGGTGATGCACCCCTCGCAATGGGGTGTGTGTGTGTGTGTGCGTGTTTGTTTGTGTGTGTGTGGGTGTAGATATGTGTGTGTGTGTGTTTGTGTGTTTGTGTGTGTGAAACTCCTAGGTGGTTTAGTCCTCTCTGTTTGATCTAAGGTGATACGCTACACCTGTTCACTGCAGCAATATCACCAACACACACATCAACACACACATCAACACACACATCAACACAGACCAACACACACGTCAACACACACATCAACACACACATCAACACAGACCAACACACACATCAACACACACATCAACACACACATCAACACACACATCAACACACACATCAACACACACATCAACACACACATCAACACACACATCAACACAGACCACACACATCAACACACACATCAACACAGACCAACACACACATCAACACACACATCAACACAGACCAACACACACATCAACACACACATCAACACAGACCAACACACACGTCAACACACACATCAACACACACATCAACACAGACCAACACACACATCAACACACACATCAACACACACATCAACACAGACCAACACACACATCAACACACACATCAACACACACCAACACACACATCAACACACACATCAACACAGACCAACACACACATCAACAC
>NC_068436.1:19960556-19963056 GCF_023373465.1 Oncorhynchus keta
TCCTCTTCCTCCCTGTCTCCTCTTCCTCCCTGTCTCCTCTTCCTCCCTGTCTCCTCTTCATCCCTTTCTCCTCTTTCTCCCTGTCTCCTCTTCCTCCCTGTCTCCTCTTCCTCCTGTCTTTTCTCTGTCTCCTCTTCCTCCATGTCTCCTCTTACTCCCTGTCTCCTCTTCCTCCCCATTTCCTCTCCTTCCCCTGTCTCCTCTTCCTCCCTGTCTCATCTTCCTCCCTGTCTCCTCTTCCTCCCTGTCTCCTCTTCCTCCTGTCTTTCCCCTGTCTCCTCTTCCTCCCTGTCTCCTCTTCCTCCCCATTTCCTCTTCCTCCTGTCTTACCCCTGTCTCCTCTTCCTCCCTGTCTCATCTTCCTCCCTGTCTCCTCTTCCTCCCTGTCTCCTCTTCCTCCTGTCTTTCCTCTGTCTCCTCTTCCTCCCTGTCTCCTCTTCCTCCCTGTCTCCTCTTCCTCCATGTCTTTCCCCTGTCTCCTCTTCCTCCCTGTCTCCTCTTCCTCCCTGTCTCCTCTTCCTCCCTGTCTCCTCTTTGTCCTGTCTCCTCTTCCTCCCTGTCTCCTCTTCCTCCCTGTCTCCTCTTCCTCCCTGTCTCCTCTTTGTCCTGTCTCCTCTACCTCCCTGTCTCCTCTTCCTCCCTGTCTCCTCTTCCTCCCTGTCTCCTCTTCCTCCTGTCTTGCCCCTGTCTCCTCTTCCTCCCTGTCTCATCTTCCTCCCTGTCTCCTCTTCCTCCCTGTCTCCTCTTCCTCCTGTCTTTCCCTGTCTCCTCTTCCTCAATGTCTCCTCTTCCTCCCCGTTTCCTCTTCCTCCTGTCTTACCCCTGTCTCCTCTTCCTCCCTGTCTCATCTTCCTCCCTGTCTCCTCTTCCTCCCTGTCTCCTCTTCCTCCTGTCTTTCCTCTGTCTCCTCTTCCTCCCTGTCTCCTCTTCCTCCCTGTCTCCTCTTCCTCCATGTCTTTCCCCTGTCTCCTCTTCCTCCCTGTCTCCTCTTCCTCCCTGTCTCCTCTTCCTCCCTGTCTCCTCTTCCTCCCTGTCTCCTCTTTGTCCTGTCTCCTCTTCCTCCCTGTCTCCTCTTCCTCCCTGTCTCCTCTTCCTCCCTGTCTCCTCTTTGTCCTGTCTCCTCTTCCTCCCTGTCTCCTCTTCCTCCCTGTCTCCTCTTCCTCCCTGTCTCCTCTTCCTCCCTGTCTCCTCTTCCTCCCTGTCTCCTCTTCCTCTCTGTCTCCTCTTCCTCTGTGTCTCCTCTTCCTCCCTGTCTCCTCTTCCTCCCTGTCTCCTCTACCTCCCTGTCTCCTCTTCCTCCCTGTCTCCTCTTCCTCCCTGTCTCCTCTTCCTCCTGTCTTTCCTCTGTCTCCTCTTCCTCCCTGTCTCCTCTTCCTCCCTGTCTCCTCTTCATCCCTGTCTCCTCTTTCTCCCTGTCTCCTCTTCCTCCCTGACTCCTCTTCCTCCTGTCTTTCCTTTGTCTCCTCTTCTTCCCCGTCTCCTCTTCCTCCCTGTCTCCTCTTCCTCCCTGTCTCCTCTTCCTCCCTGTCTCCTCTTCCTCCCTGTCTCCTCTTCATCCCTTTCTCCTCTTTCTCCCTGTCTCCTCTTCCTCCCTGTCTCCTCTTCCTCCTGTCTTTTCTCTGTCTCCTCTTCCTCCATGTCTCCTCTTACTCCCTGTCTCCTCTTCCTCCCCATTTCCTCTCCTTCCCCTGTCTCCTCTTCCTCCCCTGTCTCATCTTCCTCCCTGTCTCCTCTTCCTCCCTGTCTCCTCTTCCTCCTGTCTTTCCCCTGTCTCCTCTTCCTCCCTGTCTCCTCTTCCTCCCCATTTCCTCTTCCTCCTGTCTTACCCCTGTCTCCTCTTCCTCCCTGTCTCATCTTCCTCCCTGTCTCCTCTTCCTCCCTGTCTCCTCTTCCTCCTGTCTTTCCTCTGTCTCCTCTTCCTCCCTGTCTCCTCTTCCTCCCTGTCTCCTCTTCCTCCATGTCTTTCCCCTGTCTCCTCTTCCTCCCTGTCTCCTCTTCCTCCCTGTCTCCTCTTCCTCCCTGTCTCCTCTTCCTCCCTGTCTCCTCTTTGTCCTGTCTCCTCTTCCTCCCTGTCTCCTCTTCCTCCCTGTCTCCTCTTCCTCCCTGTCTCCTCTTTGTCCTGTCTCCTCTACCTCCCTGTCTCCTCTTCCTCCCTGTCTCCTCTTCCTCCCTGTCTCCTCTTCCTCCTGTCTTGCCCCTGTCTCCTCTTCCTCCCTGTCTCATCTTCCTCCCTGTCTCCTCTTCCTCCCTGTCTCCTCTTCCTCCTGTCTTTCCTGTCTCCTCTTCCTCAATGTCTCCTCTTCCTCCCTGTTTCCTCTTCCTCCTGTCTTACCCCTGTCTCCTCTTCCTCCCTGTCTCATCTTCCTCCCTGTCTCCTCTTCCTCCCTGTCTCCTCTTCCTCCTGTCTTTCCTCTGTCTCCTCTTCCTCCCTGTCTCCTCTTCCTCCCTGTCTCCTCTTCCTCCATGTCTTTCCCCTGTCTCCTCTTCCTCCCTGTCTCCT
>NC_068436.1:19968513-20008513 GCF_023373465.1 Oncorhynchus keta
AGGACGACGCAGCAGAGGCTCATGGTAGAGAGGAGGCCTCAGATCGAAGACTCCACCATCTCCAGTCAGCCCTCAGTCAGCTAGAGGCCAGGTGAAACACACCTGTAATCCTCACTCCAGTTCCTCTTCCGGACTCTTCCACAGGAGGCTGAGTGCATCTCTCTTCAATTCCTCCTGCTAAACTCTTTCTGTCCCCATCTGTCTCCTGCAGGTTGAAGGCAGCCACCCAGGAGGCAGAGGGTGTACGCAGGGAGCAGGTGGTGTGGGAGAGGCAGGTGGGGAACACTGTAGTTTTTGGCATCCCTATTTTAACGTAGTATCTACAAGGTCATGGAGCTAAATAGCGCGGTGTATAACGAGGTGTACCCGTCAGGTGGGGGAGCTGCAGGTCCGCTGTGCCTCTCTGGAGGAGGAGCGCTACGAGGCCTTCTCCAAGGTCAGAGACTCCATACAGCTGGCTGAGGAGGCCTCTCTACAGAAGGACCAGGTACATACAGTCTTCTACTGCTACGATCTGCTTCTCTGGATACAATCTAACCTCTCTCACCAGGTCAGACAACTCCCTCTCTACCCTTTCCTTCACACCCTTCACTCCTCTGTCCGGTCAGGGACTTACTGTCATTTAGCATAACTCTGGTGATGATGTGTATCTCTGTCCGGTCAGGGACTGTCTGTCATTCAGCATAACGCTGGTGATGATGAGTATGTATCTCTGTCTGGTCAGGGACTGTCTGTCATTCAGCATAACACTGGTGATGATGAGTATGTATCTCTGTCTGGTCAGGGACTATCTGTCATTTAGCATAACACTGGTGATGATGAGTATGTATCTCTGTCTGGTCAGGGACTATCTGTCATTTAGCATAACTGGTTGTGATGGTGGTATGTGATGGTGGTATGTATTTCCCTATCAGGCCCTGTTGAGAGAGAAACAGAAATCTGAGGAGCTGGACAGGATGAATGAAGCTGTCAGACAACTGATCCAGGATGCTGCCATACGCACCAGGAAAGAGGTGTCTCTCAACTTCTTTTTCAAAATGCTAACCCTAGTCCTCCCCTCCAACTGTACCCTAACCTTAGTCCTGGCATCCTGAGCCACCCTCTCTTAACCCTAGTCTTGGTATCCTGAACCACCCTCTCTAACCCTAGTCCCGGTGTTCTGAGCCACCCTCTCTAACCCTAGTCCCGGCATCCTGAGCCACCCTCTCTAACCCTAGTCCCGGCGTTTTACCATAGTGTGTCATTATCTCCAATACATCACCAGTACACTACTACCTCAACCTGTTAGGCTGCTGCCTCCTGACCACGTTCTCTCTTGATGCTGTGTTCTCAGTAGAGGAACGTAGCTGCCTCCTGACCACGTTCTCTCTTGATGCTGTGTTCTCGGTAGAGGAACGGAGCTGCTGCCTCCTGACCACATTCTCTCTTGATGCTGTGTTCTCAGTAGAGGAACAGAGCTGCCTCCTGACCACGTTCTCTCTTGATGCTGTGTTCTCAGTAGAGGAACAGAGCTGCCTCCTGACCACGTTCTCTCTTGATGCTGTGTTCTCAGTAGAGGAACGTAGCTGCTGCCTCCTGACCACGTTCTCTCTTGATGCTGTGTTCTCAGTAGAGGAACGCTGCTGCCTCCTGACCACGTTCTCTCTTGATGCTGTGTTCTCAGTAGAGGAACGTAGCTGCCTCCTGACCACGTTCTCTCTTGATGCTGTGTTCTCAGTAGAGGAACAGAGCTGCTGCCTCCTGACCACGTTCTCTCTTGATGCTGTGTTCTCAGTAGAGGAACGGAGCTGCCTCCTGACCACGTTCTCTCTTGATGCTGTGTTCTCAGTAGAGGAACGGAGCTGCTGCCTCCTGACCACGTTCTCTCTTGATGCTGTGTTCTCAGTAGAGGAACGGAGCTGCCTCCTGACCACGTTCTCTCTTGATGCTGTGTTCTCAGTAGAGGAACAGAGCTGCTGCCTCCTGACCACGTTCTCTCTTGATGCTGTGTTCTCAGTAGAGGAACAGAGCTGCCTCCTGACCACGTTCTCTCTTGATGCTGTGTTCTCAGTAGAGGAACGGGGCTGCCTCCTGACCACGTTCTCTCTTGATGCTGTGTTCTCAGTAGAGGAACAGAGCTGCCTCCTGACCACGTTCTCTCTTGATGCTGTGTTCTCAGTAGAGGAACGTAGCTGCCTCCTGACCACGTTCTCTCTTGATGCTGTGTTCTCAGTAGAGGAACAGAGCTGCCTCCTGACCACGTTCTCTCTTGATGCTGTGTTCTCAGTAGAGGAACTGCTGCCTCCTGACCACGTTAACTCTCTTGATGCTGTGTTCTCAGTAGAGGAACAGAGCTGCCTCCTGACCCGTTCTCTCTTGATGCTGTGTTCTCAGTAGAGGAACGTAGCTGCCTGACCACGTTCTCTCTTGATGCTGTGTTCTCAGTAGAGGAACAGAGCTGCCTCCTGACCACGTTCTCTCTTGATGCTGTGTTCTCAGTAGAGGAAAGCTGCCTCCTGACCACGTTCTCTCTTGATGCTGTGTTCTCAGTAGAGGAACAGAGCTGCCTCCTGACCACGTTCTCTCTTGATGCTGTGTTCTCAGTAGAGGAACGATAGCTGCCTCCTGACCACGTTCTCTCTTGATGCTGTGTTCTCAGTAGAGGAACAGAGCTGCCTCCTGAATGACTAGAGGAACTGCACCTGACCACGTTCCTCTTGATGCTGTGTTCTCAGTAGAGGAACAGAGCTGCTGCCTCCCTGACCACGTTCTCTCTTGATGCTGTGTTCTCAGTAGAGGAACGTAGCTGCCTCCTGACCACGTTCTCTCTTGATGCTGTGTTCTCAGTAGAGGAACGGAGCTGCTGCGTCCTGAGCACGTTCTCTCTTGATGCTGTGTTCTCGGTAGAGGAACGGGGAAGACTAAGGACACTGCTGACCTGTAAAACGACTAATCTAAATCGAAACTGGTCCTAACTTTAACCATAACCAAACACTAACCTAATTTTAACCAAACACTAACCTAATTTTAACCAAACCCTAACCTAATTTTAACCATAACCAAACCCTAACCTAATTTTAACCATAACCAAACCCTAAATTTAACCATAACTAAACCCTAACCTAACCTAACTTTAACCATAACCAAACCCTAACCTAACTTTAACCAAACCCTAACCTAATTTTAACCATAACCAAACCCTAACCTAATTTTAACCATAACCAAACCCTAAATTTAACCATAACCAAACCCTAACCTAACTTTAACCAATTCTGAAATTATCTGTTTGCAGCTCAGCAGTGTGCGTGTAGTTTTTCCTTGAGGAACTCCCTGACCTGCCTTCTCTGCCTGGCTGTTTACCAGGGAGGGACTGTGATTACCATTCTATTAATGGCTCTTGATTTAAGACCTAATGCACCAAGCCTGTTAATGTTAGCCTTCACCAGGCTGTCAGACACGGGTCTAAATGTAGACGTGCCTGGACACTGAAATAGCACAGACTCACAAGCTGCAGTGTGCGTTTCACTGTGGTGAAACCAGGGGTGCAGCTCTCTGCATTTCCCTCTGAAAAGCCTGATTTACAGAATATAATTGTTTTGTCAAGTTTATTTATTTTTATGTGATTTTACCAGGTAAGTTGACTGAGAACACGTTCTCATTTACAACAACGACCTGGGGAATAGTTACAGGGGAGAGGAGGGGGATGAATGAGCCAATTGTGAACTGGGGATTATTAGGTGACCATGATGGTTTGAGGGGCAGATTAGGAATTTAGCCAGGACACCGGGGTTAACACCCCTCCTCTTATGATAAGTGCCATGGGATCTTTTAATGAGAGTCAGGACACCCGTTTAACGTCCCATCCGTAAAACGGCACCGTACACAGGGTAGTGTCCCCAATCACTGCCCTGGGGCATTGGGATATTTTTTAGACCAGAGGAAAGAGTGCCTCCTACTGGCCCTCCAACACCAATTCCAGCAGCATCTGGTCTCCCATCCAGGAACTGACCAGGATCAACCCTGCTTAGCTTCAGAAGCAAGCCAGCAGTGGTATGCAGGATGGCATGCTGCTGGCTAAAGTGACAGAGCAGGTAGAATATGTGGGATGTATACTATCTGTTGTTACTTCAGGTGTTCTTGACTAGTTCTGGATTGTGTTTCTTTCAGGTAGAGAATGTACGTAAACAGTGCAACTCACAGATCCATCGGATGGCTGAGGAGTTGTCGGCTCTACAACTGGAGTGTGCAGATAAAGAGTCTCAGATGGAGAGGTCCATGAGAGAGATGAGGGCAGTGGAGGAGGAACTGGAGAAGGTGAGGGGGGGTTGTGGAGGAGGAACTGGAGAAGGTGAGGGGGTTGTGGAGGAGGAACTGGAGAAGGTGATGGAGTGGAGGAGGAACTGGAGAAGGTAAGGGGGGGGTTGTGGAGGAGGAACTGGAGAAGGTGAGGGGGGTTGTGGAGGAGGAACTGAGAAGGTGAGGGGGGTTGTGGAGGAGGAACTGGAGAAGGTGAGGGGGGTTGTGGAGGAGGAACTGGAGAAGGTGAGGGGGGTTGTGGAGGAGGAACTGGAGAAGGTGAGGGGGGTTGTGGAGGAGGAACTGGAGAAGGTGAGGGGGGTTGTGGAGGAGGAACTGGAGAAGGTGAGGGGGGGTTGTGGAGGAGGAACTGGAGAAGGTGAGGGGGGGTTGTGGAGGAGGAACTGGAGAAGGTGAGGGGGGGTTGTGGAGGAGGAACTGGAGAAGGTGAGGGGGGGTTGTGGAGGAGGAACTGGAGAAGGTGAGGGGGGGTTGTGGAGGAGGAACTGGAGAAGGTGAGGGGGGGGTTGTGGAGGAGGAACTGGAGAAGGTGAGGGGGGTTGTGGAGGAGGAACTGGAGAAGGTGAGGGGGGGTTGTGGAGGAGGAACTGGAGAAGGTGAGGGGGTTGTGGAGGAGGAACTGGAGAAGGTGAGGGGGTTGTGGAGGAGGAACTGGAGAAGGTGAGGGGGGTTGTGGAGGAGGAACTGGAGAAGGTGAGGGGGGTTGTGGAGGAGGAACTGGAGAAGGTGAGGGGGTTGTGGAGGAGGAACTGGAGAAGGTGAGGGGGTTGTGGAGGAGGAACTGGAGAAGGTGAGGGGGTTGTGGAGGAGGAACTGGAGAAGGTGAGGGGGGGTTGTGGAGGAGGAACTGGAGAAGGTGAGGGGGTTGTGGAGGAGGAACTGGAGAAGGTGAGGGGGTTGTGGAGGAGGAACTGGAGAAGGTGAGGGGGGTTGTGGAGGAGGAACTGGAGAAGGTGAGGGGGGTTGTGGAGGAGGAACTGGAGAAGGTGAGGGGGGTTGTGGAGGAGGAACTGGAGAAGGTGAGGGGGTTGTGGAGGAGGAACTGGAGAAGGTGAGGGGGGTTGTGGAGGAGGAACTGGAGAAGGTAAGGGGGGTTGTGGAGGAGGAACTGGAGAAGAGGGAGGGGGTTGTGGAGGAGGAACTGGAGAAGGTGAGGGGGGTTGTGGAGGAGGAACTGGAGAAGGTGAGGGGGTTGTGGAGGAGGAACTGGAGAAGGTGAGGGGGGTTGTGGAGGAGGAACTGGAGAAGGTGAGGGGGTTGTGGAGGAGGAACTGGAGAAGGTGAGGGGGGTTGTGGAGGAGGAACTGGAGAAGGTGAGGGGGGTTGTGGAGGAGGAACTGGAGAAGGTGAGGGGGTTGTGGAGGAGGAACTGGAGAAGGTGAGGGGGGTTGTGGAGGAGGAACTGGAGAAGGTGAGGGGATTGTGGAGGAGGAACTGGAGAAGGTGAGGGGGTTGTGGAGGAGGAACTGGAGAAGGTGAGGGGGATTGTGGAGGAGGAACTGGAGAAGGTGAGGGGGTTGTGGAGGAGGAACTGGAGAAGGTGAGGGGGGTTGTGGAGGAGGAACTGGAGATGGTGAGGGGGGTTGTGGAGGAGGAACTGGTGAGGGGTTTGTGGAGGAGGACCTGGTGAGGGGGTTTGTGGAGGAGGACCTGGAGAAGGTGAGGGGGTGGAGGAGGAACTGGAGAGGGGGGGGGGGTGGAGAAGGTGAGGTGATTGGGGAAGAAGTCATACTATTGTTTTACCAAACTGAATCGTACATTCCTACAGGTGGTGGAGGAACTTTATGGGGAATGGAGGTTATGAAGCATTCTAATGCATTATAACCTGTTCCTATGTCACCTGTACTCCAGGTGTATAAGGAGGGTAGAGGAGAGCCAGAGTACAGGAAGATAGAGGTTCTCCACCAGAGGTCTCTGAATGCTGAGAGACTGAAGGACGACATGAACATCACCCTGCAGAGCACACACAACAAGATGAAGAAACTGGAGATGGAGTGAGACATGTATTTCTGTGTGCTTAGTCTGAGCTGCTGATCTGAGATCTGTGTTCAGCTGTTAAGTGTGCTTTTTTTTAGTCTGCCTGTCATCTGTCTGGACCCAAGTGTATACAGTACTTTGTAATCTAAATGCCCCCTCTGTCTCTTCCTCCCTTCTCTCCCCCTCCCTCCCCTTTCCCCCCACAGCTACAGTGAGGAGTTGTCCCGGTGCCAGGAGGAGGTGCGGCGGTTGCAGGGGTCTCTGTCTGCAGCCAGGGAGGACTGCAGCGGGGTCAGCGAGGAGCGGCTCCAGCTGCAGCAGGAGAACATGCAGCTCCGCAGGGAGATGGAGGAGCTACGCAAGGCTAGCATGATGACCCAGAGGAGAGCTAAGCAGCAGGTGAGACTACCTGGTTAAGCACCTTTAAGACCAGACTGGATGCAGTATGAACGGGAGGGATCAGGGTAGAGGAAGGACGGGGATATAAACCAACTATGCAAGGCTTTGCTGCTCGCACAGAGACGGGCGTAACAGCAGGTAAGACCAGTCTGTAGAAACAGAGATGAGGAGGGAGACAGGTCTAGCAGGTAGAGGAAGGTGGAAGATGAGGAGGGAGACAGGTCTATCAGGTAGAGGAAGGTGGAAGATGAGGAGGGAGACAGGTCTAGCAGGTAGAGGAAGGTGGAAGATGAGGAGGGAGACAGGTCTATCAGGTAGAGGAAGGTGGAAGATGAGGAGGGAGACAGGTCTAACAGGTAGAGGAAGGTGGAAGATGAGGAGGGAGACAGGTCTATCAGGTAGAGGAAGGTGGAAGATGAGGAGGGAGACAGGTCTAGCAGGTAGAGGAAGGTGGAAGATGAGGAGGGAGACAGGTCTAGCAGGTAGAGGAAGGTGGAAGATGAGGAGGGAGACAGGTCTAGCAGGTAGAGGAAGGTGGAAGATGAGGAGGGAGACAGGTCTATCAGGTAGAGGAAGGTGGAAGATGAGGAGGGAGACAGGTCTAGCAGGTAGAGGAAGGAAGGGAGGGAGGATCAGGGAGATGAGGAGGGAGACAGGTCTATCAGGTAGAGGAAGGTGGAAGATGAGGAGGGAGACAGGTCTAGCAGGTAGAGGAAGGTGGAAGATGAGGAGGGAGACAGGTCTATCAGGTAGAGGAAGGTGGAAGATGAGGAGGGAGACAGGTCTAGCAGGTAGAGGAAGGTGGAGATGAGGAGGGAGAGGTCTAGCAGGGAGATGAGGAGGGAGACAGGTCTAGCAGGTAGAGGAAGGTGGAAGATGAGGAGGGAGACAGGTCTAGCAGGTAGAGGAAGGTGGAAGATGAGGAGGGAGACAGGTCTATCAGGTAGAGGAAGGTGGAAGATGAGGGGAGACAGGTCTAGCAGGTAGAGGAAGAGGAAGGTGGAGAGGAAGGTGGAGGAGGGAGACAGGTCTAGCAGGTAGAGGAAGGTGATGAGGTGGAAGATGAGGAGGGAGACAGGTCTAGCAGGTAGAGGAAGGTGGAAGATGAGGAGGGAGACAGGTCTAACAGGTAGAGGAAGGTGGAAGATGAGGAGGGAGACAGGTCTATCAGGTAGAGGAAGGTGGAAGATGAGGGAGACAGGTCTAGCAGGTAGAGGAAGGTGGAAGATGAGGAGGGAGACAGGTCTAACAGGTAGAGGAAGGTGGAAGATGAGGAGGGAGACAGGTCTAGCAGGTAGAGGAAGGTGGAAGATGAGGGAGACAGGTCTAGCAGGTAGAGGAAGGTGGAAGATGAGGAGGGAGACAGGTCTAGCAGGTAGAGGAAGGTGGAAGATGAGGAGGGAGACAGGTCTAGCAGGTAGAGGAAGGTGGGAGATGAGGAGGGAGACAGGTCTAGGAGGTAGAGGAAGGTGGGAGATGAGGAGGGAGACAGGTCTAGCAGGTAGAGGAAGGAGGGAGATGAGGAGGGAGACAGGTCTATCAGGTAGAGGAAGGTGGAAGATGGGAGATGAGGTTGGGAGATGGAGGAGGGAGACAGGTCTAGCAGGTAGAGGAAGGAGGGAGATGAGGAGGGAGACAGGTCTATCAGGTAGAGGAAGGTGGAAGATGAGGGAGACAGGTCTAGCAGGTAGAGGAAGGTGGAAGATGAGGAGGGAGACAGGTCTATCAGGTAGAGGAAGGTGGAAGATGAGGAGGGAGACAGGTCTAGCAGGTAGAGGAAGGTGGGAGATGAGGGAGACAGGTCTAGGAGGTAGAGGAAGGTGGGAGATGAGGAGGGAGACAGGTCTAGCAGGTAGAGGAAGGAGGGAGATGAGGAGGGAGACAGGTCTATCAGGTAGAGGAAGGTGGAAGATGAGGGAGACAGGTCTAGCAGGTAGAGGAAGGTGGAAGATGAGGAGGGAGACAGGTCTATCAGGTAGAGGAAGGTGGAAGATGAGGAGGGAGACAGGTCTAGCAGGTAGAGGAAGGTGGGAGATGAGGGAGACAGGTCTAGGAGGTAGAGGAAGGTGGGAGATGAGGAGGGAGACAGGTCGAGCAGGTAGAGGAAGGTGGGAGATGAGGAGGGAGATGAGGAGGGAGACAGGTCGAGGAGGTAGAGGAAGGTGGGAGATGAGGGAGACAGGTCTAGCAGGTAGAGGAAGGTGGGAGATGAGGAGGGAGACAGGTCTAGCAGGTAGAGGAAGGTGGGAGATGAGGAGGGAGACAGGTCTAGGGGGTAGAGGAAGGTGGGAGATGAGGAGGGAGACAGGTCTAGGGGGTAGAGGAAGGTGGGAGATGAGGAGGGAGACATGTCTAGCAGGTAGAGGAAGGTGGGAGATGAGGAGGGAGACATGTCTAGCAGGTAGAGGAAGGTGGGAGATGAGGAGGGAGACAGGTCTAGCAGGTAGAGGAAGGTGGGAGATGAGGAGGGAGACATGTCTAGCAGGTAGAGGAAGGTGGGAGATGAGGAGGGAGACAGGTCTAGCAGGTAGAGGAAGGTGGGAGATGAGGAGGGAGACATGTCTAGCAGGTAGAGGAAGGTGGGAGATGAGGAGGGAGACAGGTCTAGCAGGTAGAGGAAGGTGGGAGATGAGGAGGGAGACAGGT
Source organism: Oncorhynchus keta (assembly GCF_023373465.1). Lineage (NCBI taxonomy): Eukaryota > Metazoa > Chordata > Actinopteri > Salmoniformes > Salmonidae > Oncorhynchus > Oncorhynchus keta. The sequence continues at coordinate 19,977,832 of NC_068436.1, forward strand.
CTAGCAGGTAGAGGAAGGTGGGAGATGAGGAGGGAGACAGGTCTATCAGGTAGAGGAAGGTGGGAGATGAGGAGGGAGACAGGTCTAGCAGGTAGAGGAAGGTGGGAGATGAGGAGGGAGACAGGTCTAGCAGGTAGAGGAAGGAGGGAGACAGGTCTAACAGGTAGAGGAAGGTGGGAGATGAGGAGGGAGACAGGTCTATCAGGTAGAGGAAGGTGGGAGATGAGGAGGGAGACAGGTCTAGCAGGTAGAGGAAGGTGGGAGATGAGGAGGGAGACAGGTCTAGCAGGTAGAGGAAGGTGGGAGATGAGGAGGGAGACAGGTCTAGCAGGTAGAGGAAGGTGGGAGATGAGGGGGGAGAGGAAGGTGGGAGATGAGGAGGGAGACAGGTCTAGCAGGTAGAGGAAGGTGGGAGATGAGGAGGGAGACAGGTCTAGCAGGTAGAGGAAGGTGGGAGATGAGGAGGGAGACAGGTCTATCAGGTAGAGGAAGGTGGAAGATGAGGAGGGAGACATGTCTAGCAGGTAGAGGAAGGTGGAAGATGAGGAGGGAGACATGTCTAGCAGGTAGAGGAAGGTGGGAGATGAGGAGGGAGACAGGTCTATCAGGTAGAGGAAGGTGGGAGATGAGGAGGGAGACAGGTCTAGCAGGTAGAGGAAGGTGGGAGATGAGGAGGGAGACAGGTCTAGCAGGTAGAGGAAGGTGGGAGATGAGGAGGGAGACAGGTCTAGCAGGTAGAGGAAGGTGGGAGATGAGGAGGGAGACAGGTCTAGCAGGTAGAGGAAGGTGGGAGATGAGGTGGGAGATGAGGTGGGAGATGAGGTGGGAGATGAGGAGGGAGATGAGGAGGGAGATGAGGGAGACAGGTCTAGCAGGTAGAGGAAGGTGGGAGATGAGGAGGGAGATGAGGGAGACAGGTCTAGCAGGTAGAGGAAGGTGGGAGATGAGGTGGGAGATGAGGAGGGAGACAGGTCTAGCAGGTAGAGGAAGGTGGGAGATGAGGTGGGAGATGAGGAGGGAGATGAGGAGGGAGACAGGTCTAGCAGGTAGAGGAAGGTGGGAGATGAGGAGGGAGAGGTAGATGAGGAGGTAGAGGTAGATGAGGAGGTAGATGAGGAGGGAGGGAGGTCTAGCAGGTAGAGGAAGGTGGGAGATGAGGAGGGAGAGGAAGGTGGGAGATGAGGAGGTAGATGAGGAGGTAGATGAGGAGGTAGATGAGGAGGGAGATGAGGAGGTAGATGAGGAGGGAGATGAGGAGGTAGACAGGTCTAGCAGGTAGAGGAGGGTGAAAACAAGATGAGGTTAAACAGGTGGGCAGGTCAAGTTGGAGACACACCCACCCTCACTTCCCCTCCTCCTCTCCACAGGTTTCCCAGATGGAGCAGGAGTATTCCCTAAAGGAGCAGGGTCTGGAAGCCCGGGTCAGGGAGATGGAGGAAAGCAGTAGGAGCTCCAGTGCTGACCTGACCCGCCTCCTCTCTGCCCAGCAGAAGACCAGCCAGCGCTGGAAGGAGGAGGCCAAGACCCTCACCCTGACCTTCCAGACCAAACTCACCAGCCTCAAGTTAGTTCAATGTACTGGGTAAACCTGTGTGTATATGACCAATAAACTGTGATCTGACCTTCTGACACTCCACCATAATAGCCCAGTGTCCATACAGGCAAGTCTACAAACTCAACAATTTGGTTTGAAGACGCCCACATTTTCCATTCTGCTTTGAACTTCTGAGAAGCTGTTCTGGCTCTTTTTCACTTTGCAGATCACAGTAAAAACAACGTTTCAAGCCTCCTGCACACAATGTAGAAGGGAGAGATTGACAGGCTACGGACCAAATGGCCCACTGTTTGACACAGTTGCTAGTTGATGAGTGGATGTTTTGATATACGTATGTGTTTGATGATTGGTCGCTGACCACTATGACACGGTCTGTTGGTTTCAGGGGTGAGCTGAGTCGACAGAGGCAACGTTGTCAGGAACTGGAGATCCAGCTGGTGACTGACCACGAGACCATAGTAGAGGTGACTCTAACACACGCATACACACACACACACACACACGCATACCATTTTATAGAAGATTAAAAAAAGGAACACAGACAATTGTTCAACGTGAATTCAACACACTACTCGCACCTTGAAACCAATAGCAACCCGCATCATAATGAATATAAAGAGGAAATGTGATGTCAGTTTATTGTTGCTGGGTCCAGTAGGGGAAGTGTCTCTAATGTTGTGGTTGAAATGTGTCCTGTTGTTGTCTAGTACGAGAGGCAGATGGCAGAGTATCAGGAGAAGAACAGTCGTCTCCAGAGGCGTTTGACTCAGGCAGAACAGAAGGCAACTACAGCATCACAACAGGTACTAGGGGTCTTACACTGGGGCCAGGGAGAGTCGCACACTGATGATGTCAGCTCAGTTGTCTGATATCACCACAGGGTCATATTTAGTGGGCACGCTGTAGTAAAACAGTTCAAAAACGTTATGCAACAGAAACTCAAAGGGAGTTATTGGACACGTGTAGGTAGTCCCTCCCTGTTTTAGTCAGTGTTACTTAGTTTGCTGTCTAATGAATAGGACCCTGGATCTTATTGAGATGAGATGCAGTACTGGAACGCTGCACAGCAACGGCGTGTCTCCTGTCCCATATCATCTTCATGGACACACGTCTTTGAAGAAGCCCCGACACGGAGAGGAACTTTGTTGGCTTTGACTGTTTCTAACACACTCATTTGTTCTGTCTTTTCTCTTTCAGCTGAGTATAATGACGTCACAGAGGAGGAAAACATCGTCCATGGCAGACCTGGAGTCTCTATAGCGGTATGCAGGGATGTGCCATGTAATAAAACTAAATATAACATTTCACTAGCTGTTGGGCTAATTGGCTACATTTTCTACTAGCCAGTCTGAAGTGTACTAGCATCGGGCTAGCTTAATTTCCATCCCTGACTGTGTGCATTGCCAACCATTTCTACAGAAATGCCAATGTCTGTTATGGATTTATACCATTCACCTTGATGTCTGTTATTAAAATATATTTAAATTCTCTTTCTGGTGTGTTTTATTGGCGTTGTTGGGAAATTAGGAAATCTTTTTGTGGTCATTATTTCTGTGGTCAAACTTCTTGTGGTCGTTGTGTTGGGAAATATTAAAATACATTTTCTTAGGTGTTGTCAGTGTAACATTTGTTTTCTGTGATCATTGTTGGGAAGTATTTAAATCACCTTTCTGTGGTGGGATGATACATTCTCTAAATGAATTGACTGGTGCATATGATCATGTTTAATGTGTGTGTGGTTGAGCGTCTCCAGGATGCTCTGTCAGGTTATCCTGGGATAGAGTGTTTCAAATGTGCAGAATCAAGACGATATCAGGAATGTTTGTGCAGGTTCAACTGCAACCCATCTTTGAGGTTTACCATGAAAACAAACCCGATGTATGACAGCCCGCGTTCTGTTGGGAATCTAGCTATACAAACTATATTGTAGGGTGCAGGTATTTTTGCCTAGTTTTAAAATCTCTAACCTTGGGACATGAATGGTGAGTTGTACTGCAAAGCGCGCATGTGCAGCTGTTGCTCTCCGCGCGGTGTCCAGGAGGCGCTGGTTGCTAAGAAACAATAAACTCACGATCAGTTTCCACTTCTGACACGAGAACCGGCGATAACAAGTGTAGCTAATGTTTTTGCTTCTGTAGTTTCTCTACTAATGTCTATGTTGAAGTGCCATTGATAGCTATGTAAGTAATACAACTTGACTTGCTCAGAAATATGTTATAAATTGCTAGCGCCTCATTGTTTCTGTTAACCAAACGGATGGTTTGTGATATCACTGTATATAACCGTCTCAGCGTTAGCGGATGTTGTTGGCTACGTTTGTTTTGAACTTTTTGATTTAACGTTATATTGCAATGTTTATCTCTTGTTGCCAGGTAAGTTGCTAAACAACTGAAATGTATGTTATGTGTAAGATGACTTGCTACTATAGTTTGCTTTGACACGAGTTGATAGACCGAAACTAAAGGGAGAGCTTATCGTTCCCCACCTCCCTCTCCTTGTGCTCTCCCCTTCACCCCCACACACAGTATCCACTCAGACCCAGAGAGGCAGACTATCTGAGGCCACCATGTCTTCGTTCTCCCAGAAGGGGTCCCCTCGCTGCCAGGCTGGCCCAGGGAGAGAGGAGGTGGCTGGGGCCCGGCAGCAGAGGATGACCCTCCCATTCACCATGTCCCCTGGCCACGTAGACCCAGAGGCACTGAGAGCCAGGCTGATCTCAGTAGCCCCGAGCCAGGCACAACGCAACCCTGATGCCCTGGTCTTCACACACACCACCAAGGCCCAGGAACGCAGGAGGGCAGGGCAGAGACCCGTACCGCTGGAGATACTGGTGGGTGGGGGGGGGTGAATATGGGGACCCAGCCACTTGTAAACACTGTTTGCTCACAGTAATGTTTTCTAAATATCAGCCTTTGTTCTCATAACCATCCCAGACATCAACTGCCCCATAAGCACATAAACACCTCTATTTACACATCTTCTCTCATTCAGCCGGTCCTGAAGAAGTACCAGGACCACAAGCAGCCAGAGTTCATCCACAGGCAGAACCGGGAGAGGCTGCTCCAGTCGGGCTGGAAGCCTCCGTCGCCCTCCCTTGCTGGGGTAGAGTGGATGGACAAGGCCCCTGACAGACAGAGCTCCACCCTTCACCTCCCTGAGCTGCCTGACCACGTCAAGGAGAAACAGGTGGAAGACTGAGAAGGGCTCTGCTGGACGGACAGACGTCATGCAGATTTGACATGGTTTAATTTGAAATCCAGATTGTCTTAACCATGATTTCACTAGTGATATACAGCCATGTACTGGAATAAATGAGTGATTGTAGACGGTGGGAGGCAGATACTGAGCTGTGCTCTGTTTGTCAGTAGCCCTCCCTATAGCCCCCTCGCTCTCTGATGACTCTGAAGCTCTCTGAAGCTGAGAGGTATCACAGTGGACTGATACGGGTCAGACAACTGTTAAACTCATAGCCTTTCTTGTTCTGTTTTAACCAGTAGTTCCATCAACCTCATTTGAGCCATAGAAGAAACCAGTCCACAATCAATATCTGTCTCTTTTGTTGTCAAGAGATGTAGTACAAAGCCCCCTTTCAGCTGTTCATGATGCTTTTCAAAGTCAAATAAATATAAAAGCCTGACTGACTGTCACTGCTTCCTCCCTCCAGGCTCAGATGACCCAGAGTACCCTGTGTTCCCCCTCTCCCCCCAAACGCCCTCGCTCCTCCAAGTCCGCAAAGCCCTCCCCCACCGGAGCCTTCCTCCAGTCCCCCTCCCCTCTCCCAGCCAGTCACCCCGTCATCTTCAGCTCTGCAGAGGATGTGATCCGTGCCAAAATACGCTCCCCGCCGGACATCGTCAGAATCATCCGGAACAACCCTCACCTGGGCTTCCTGTACATGACCTCTGCCGCACCCAAGAGCTCCATCAAATATGATGTTTATAACCTCAAGTAAGAGAGGGAGAAGCACACACACCCTAACCTATATCAGATATGATGTTTATAACCTCAAGTAAGAGAGGGAGAAACACACACCCTAACCTATATCAGATATGATGTTTATAACCTCAAGTAAGAGAGGGAGAAACACACACCCTAACCTATATCAGATATGATGTTTATAACCTCAAGTAAGAGAGGGATAAACACACACCCTAACCTATATCAGATATGATGTTTATAACCTCAAGTAAGAGACGGAGAAACACACACACCCTAACCTATATCAGATATGATGTTTATAACCTCAAGTAAGAGAGGGAGAAACACACACCCTAACCTATATCAGATATTATGTTTATAACCTCAAGTAAGAGAGGGAGAAACACACACCTAACCTATATCAGATATGTTTATAACATCAAGTAAGAGAGGAGAAACACACACCTAACCTATATCAGATATGTTTATAACATCAAGTAAGAGAGGGAGAAACACACACCTAACCTATATCAGATATGTTTATAACATCAAGTAGAGAGGGAGAAACACACACCCTAACCTATATCAGATATGTTTATAACATCAAGTAAGAGAGGGAGAAACACACACCTAACCTATATCAGATATGTTTATAACATCAAGTAAGAGAGGGAGAAACACACACACCCTAACCTATATCAGATATGTTTATAACCTCAAGTATGAGAGGGAGAAACACACACCTAACCTATATCAGATATGTTTATAACCTCAAGAGAGGGAGAAACACACACCCTAACCTATATCAGATATGTTTATAACATCAAGAGAGGGAGAAACACACACACCTAACCTATATCAGATATGTTTATAACCTCAAGTAAGAGAGGGAGAAACACACACCCTAACCTATATCAGATATGTTTATAACATCAAGAGAGGGAGAAACACACACACCTAACCTATATCAGATATGTTTATAACATCAAGTAAGAGAGGGAGAAACACACACCCTAACCTATATCAGATATGTTTATAACATCAAGAGAGGGAGAAACACACACACCTAACCTATATCAGATATGTTTATAACCTCAAGTATGAGAGAGAGGAGAAACACACACCTAACCTATATCAGATATGTTTATAACCTCAAGTAAGAGAGGGAGAAACACACACACCCTAACCTATATCAGATATGTTTATAACATCAAGAGAGGGAGAAACACACACACCTAACCTATATCAGATATGTTTATAACCTCAAGTATGAGAGTGAGAAACACACACCCTAACCTATATCAGATATGATGTTTATAACCTCAAGTAAGAGACGGAGAAACACACACACTAACCTATATCAGATATGTTTATAACCTCAAGTAAGAGAGGGAGAAACACACACACCTAACCTATATCAGATATGTTTATAACCTCAAGTAAGAGAGGGAGAAACACACACCCTAACCTATATCAGATATGTTTATAACATCAAGTAAGAGAGGGAGAAACACACACACCTAACCTATATGATGCTTATATCTTCAAGAAAGAGCAACGTCAACAAGAGAGAGATGCTACTTCTCAATTATCTCTAATTCCATGTATCCTTGTTCCCTTCCCTTCACTAATTCTAATGGAAAGGACTGCCTGGTATAAGAAACATGGTGGAAACTGCCTCTAACCCATACAGCACCAATTCATTGCTTTTAGATTGTGGGAAGTAGTGAACAAGTGTTCACTTCAGAACAAAGGAGGTATTATTGGGACTCACAAAGAGAGACGACACAGACACACACACACACTCACGCAAACATTTGAACTCCCAAGTCTCTATCAAATATAAACACCTACAACCTTATTCTCACTACCCATTCCATTACTCTAACCTTTGACCTCCCCCCCCAGGATAGTGGCGTATGAGAACATCAACAAGCAGGACTACTCTACCATCAGCCAGCAGGGTGTGACCTGTATCACTGACGCGGAGATGGACTTCCTGCCATTAGAGCGCTGGGAGCATGAGTACCGGTGCCACCGTCGCCTCCTGGCCATCCCGGCCTTCGCCCTCTTCAGGAGGTGGAAGGCCTTCAGAGTGTGGCGGACCAACGTCCGCTCCAAGAAGATCAACACGTGCAAGAAGTCCCTACAGGAGCGCCTGTTCATCGTCAATGAGGTGGGTGGTATTGTTGGGTCCAGTAGTGTTTCCTGGTCAGGATAATGAGGTGGTGGTATTGTTGGGTCCAGTAGTGTTTCCTGGTCAGGACACCGAGGTGGTGGTATTGTTGGGTCCAGTAGTGTTTCCTGGTCAGGACACTGAGGTGGTGGTGATGTTGGGTCCAGTAGTGTTTCCTGTTCAGGGTAATGAGGCGGTGGTATTGTTGGGTCCAGTAGTGTTTCCTGGTCAGGGTAATGAGGTGGTGGTATTGTTGTGTCCAGTAGTGTTTCCTGGTCAGGGTAATGAGGTGGTGGTATTGTTGGGTCCAGTAGTGTTTCCTGGTCAGGACACTGAGGTGGTGGTGATGTTGGGTCCAGTAGTGTTTCCTGGTCAGGATAATGAGGTGGTGGTATTGTTGGGTCCAGTAGTGTTTCCTGGTCAGGGTAATGAGGCGGTGGTATTGTTGGGTCCAGTAGTGTTTCCTGGTCAGGACACCGAGGTGGTGGTATTGTTGGGTCCAGTAGTGTTTCCTGGTCAGGATAATGAGGTGGTGTTATTGTTGGGTCCAGTAGTGTTTCCTGGTCAGGGTAACGAGGTGGTGGTATTGTTGTGTCCGGTAGTGTTTCCTGGTCAGGATAATGAGGTGGTGGTATTGTTGGGTCCAGTAGTGTTTCCTGGTCAGGATAATGAGGTGGTGGTATTGTTGTGTCCAGTAGTGTTTCCTGGTCAGGGTAATGAGGTGGTGGTATTGTTGGGTCCAGTAGTGTTTCCTGGTCAGGATAATGAGGTGGTGGTATTGTTGTGTCCAGTAGTGTTTCCTGGTCAGGACACCGAGGTGGTGGTATTGTTGGGTCCAGTAGTGTTTCCTGGTCAGGATAATGAGGTGGTGGTATTGTTGGGTCCAGTAGTGTTTCCTGGTCAGGATAATGAGGTGGTGGTATTGTTGTGTCCAGTAGTGTTTCCTGGTCAGGGTAATGAGGTGGTGGTATTGTTGGGTCCAGTAGTGTTTCCTGGTCAGGATAATGAGGTGGTGGTATTGTTGGGTCCAGTAGTGTTTCCTGGTCAGGATAATGAGGTGGTGGTATTGTTGGGTCCAGTAGTGTTTCCTGGTCAGGATAATGAGGTGGTGGTATTGTTGTGTCCAGTAGTGTTTCCTGGTCAGGATAATGAGGTGGTGGTATTGTTGGGTCCAGTAGTGTTTCCTGGTCAGGATAATGAGGTGGTGGTATTGTTGGGTCCAGTAGTGTTTCCTGGTCAGGATAATGAGGTGGTGGTATTGTTGGGTCCAGTAGTGTTTCCTGGTCAGGATAATGAGGTGGTGGTATTGTTGGGTCCAGTAGTGTTTCCTGGTCAGGATAATGAGGTGTTGGTATTGTTGGGTCCAGTAATGTTTCCTGGTCAGGATAATGAGGTGGGTGGTATTGTTGGGTCCAGTAGTGTTTCCTGGTCAGGATAATGAGGTGGTGGTATTGTTGGGTCCAGTAGTGTTTCCTGGTCAGGATAATGAGGTGGTGGTGATGTTGGGTCCAGTAGTGTTTCCTGGTCAGGACACCGAGGTGGTGGTATTGTTGGGTCCAGTAGTGTTTCCTGGTCAGGACACTGAGGTGGTGGTGATGTTGGGTCCAGTAGTGTTTCCTGTTCAGGGTAATGAGGCGGTGGTATTGTTGGGTCCAGTAGTGTTTCCTGGTCAGGGTAATGAGGTGGTGGTATTGTTGTGTCCAGTAGTGTTTCCTGGTCAGGATAATGAGGTGTGTTTCCTGGTATTGTTGTGTCCAGTAGTGTTTCCTGGTCAGGGTAATGAGGTGGTGGTATTGTTGTGTCCAGTAGTGTTTCCTGGTCAGGATAATGAGGTGGTGGTATTGTTGGGTCCAGTAGTGTTTCCTGGTCAGGATAATGAGGTGGTGGTATTGTTGTGTCCAGTAGTGTTTCCTGGTCAGGATAATGAGGTGGTGGTATTGTTGGGTCCAGTAGTGTTTCCTGGTCAGGATAATGAGGTGGTGGTATTGTTGGGTCCAGTAGTGTTTCCTGGTCAGGACATGAGGTGGTGGTATTGTTGGGTCCAGTAGTGTTTCCTGGTCAGGATAATGAGGTGGTGGTATTGTTGGGTCCAGTAGTGTTTCCTGGTCAGGATAATGAGGTGGTGGTATTGTTGGGTCCAGTAGTGTTTCCTGGTCAGGATAATGAGGTGGTGGTATTGTTGGGTCCAGTAGTGTTTCCTGGTCAGGATAATGAGGTGGTGGTATTGTTGGGTCCAGTAGTGTTTCCTGATCAGGGTAATGAGGTGGTGGTATTGTTGTGTCCAGTAGTGTTTCCTGGTCAGGATAATGAGGTGGTGGTATTGTTGGGTCCAGTAGTGTTTCCTGGTCAGGACACCGAGGTGGTGGTATTGTTGGGTCCAGTAGTGTTTCCTGGTCAGGATAATGAGGTGGTGGTATTGTTGGGTCCAGTAGTGTTTCCTGGTCAGGGTAATGAGGTGGTGGTATTGTTGGGTCCAGTAGTGTTTCCTGGTCAGGGTAATGAGGTGGTGGTATTGTTGTGTCCAGTAGTGTTTCCTGGTCAGGATAATGAGGTGGTGGTATTGTTGGGTCCAGTAGTGTTTCCTGGTCAGGATAATGAGGTGGTGGTGATGTTGGGTCCAGTAGTGTTTCCTGGTCAGGATAATGAGGTGGTGGTATTGTTGTGTCCAGTAGTGTTTCCTGGTCAGGGTAATGAGGTGGTGGTATTGTTGGGTCCAGTAGTGTTTCCTGGTCAGGATAATGAGGTGGTGGTATTGTTGGGTCCAGTAGTGTTTCCTGGTCAGGATAATGAGGTGGTGGTATTGTTGGGTCCAGTAGTGTTTCCTGGTCAGGATAATGAGGTGGTGGTATTGTTGTGTCCGGTAGTGTTTCCTGGTCAGGATAATGAGGTGGTGGTATTGTTGGGTCCAGTAGTGTTTCCTGGTCAGGATAATGAGGTGGTGGTATTGTTGTGTCCAGTAGTGTTTCCTGGTCAGGATAATGAGGTGGTGGTATTGTTGTGTCCGGTAGTGTTTCCTGGTCAGGGTAATGAGGTGGTGGTATTGTTGTGTCCAGTAGTGTTTCCTGGTCAGGATAATGAGGTGGTGGTATTGTTGGGTCCAGTAGTGTTTCCTGGTCAGGATAATGAGGTGGTGGTATTGTTGTGTCCAGTAGTGTTTCCTGGTCAGGGTAATGAGGTGGTGGTATTGTTGGGTCCAGTAGTGTTTCCTGGTCAGGATAATGAGGTGGTGGTATTGTTGTGTCCAGTAGTGTTTCCTGGTCAGGGTAATGAGGTGGTGGTATTGTTGGGTCCAGTAGTGTTTCCTGGTCAGGGTAATGAGGTGGTGGTATTGTTGTGTCCAGTAGTGTTTCCTGGTCAGGGTAATGAGGTGGTGGTATTGTTGGGTCCGGTAGTGTTTCCTGGTCAGGACACCGAGGTGGTGGTATTGTTGGGTCCAGTAGTGTTTCCTGGTCAGGATAATGAGGTGGTGGTATTGTTGGGTCCGGTAGTGTTTCCTGGTCAGGACACCGAGGTGGTGGTATTGTTGGGTCCAGTAGTGTTTCCTGGTCAGGATAATGAGGTGGTGGTATTGTTGGGTCCGGTAGTGTTTCCTGGTCAGGACACCGAGGTGGTGGTATTGTTGGGTCCAGTAGTGTTTCCTGGTCAGGTAATGAGGTGGTGGTATTGTTGGGTCCGGTAGTGTTTCCTGGTCAGGACATGAGGTGGTGGTATTGTTGGGTCCAGTAGTGTTTCCTGGTCAGGACACCGAGGTGGTGGTATTGTTGGGTCCAGTAGTGTTTCCTGGTCAGGATAATGAGGTGGTGGTATTGTTGGGTCCAGTAGTGTTTCCTGGTCAGGATAATGAGGTGGTGGTATTGTTGGGTCCAGTAGTGTTTCCTGGTCAGGGTAATGAGGTGGTGGTATTGTTGTGTCCAGTAGTGTTTCCTGGTCAGGATAATGAGGTGGTGGTATTGTTGGGTCCAGTAGTGTTTCCTGGTCAGGGTAATGAGGTGGTGGTATTGTTGTGTCCAGTAGTGTTTCCTGGTCAGGGTAATGAGGTGGTGGTATTGTTGGGTCCAGTAGTGTTTCCTGGTCAGGGTAATGAGGTGGTGGTATTGTTGGGTCCAGTAGTGTTTCCTGGTCAGGATAATGAGGTGGTGGTATTGTTGGGTCCAGTAGTGTTTCCTGGTCAGGATAATGAGGTGGTGGTATTGTTGTGTCCAGTAGTGTTTCCTGGTCAGGACACCGAGGTGTTGGTATTGTTGGGTCCAGTAGTGTTTCCTGGTCAGGATAATGAGGTGGTGGTATTGTTGGGTCCAGTAGTGTTTCCTGGTCAGGATAATGAGGTGGTGGTATTGTTGGGTCCAGTAGTGTTTCCTGGTCAGGATAATGAGGTGGTGGTATTGTTGGGTCCAGTAGTGTTTCCTGGTCAGGATAATGAGGTGGTGGTATTGTTGGGTCCAGTAGTGTTTCCTGGTCAGGACACCGAGGTGGTGGTATTGTTGGGTCCAGTAGTGTTTCCTGGTCAGGATAATGAGGTGGTGGTATTGTTGGGTCCAGTAGTGTTTCCTGGTCAGGATAATGAGGTGGTGGTATTGTTGGGTCCAGTAGTGTTTCCTGGTCAGGATAATGAGGTGGTGGTATTGTTGGGTCCAGTAGTGTTTCCTGGTCAGGATAATGAGGTGGTGGTGTTGTTGGGTCCAGTAGTGTTTCCTGGTCAGGATAATGAGGTGGTGGTATTGTTGGGTCCAGTAGTGTTTCCTGGTCAGGACAAGACCTCTACAATTGTGTTTCTATACCAAATGGTCTGTACCATTGACCAGTATGTGCTGGTTCATGTTGTCTGAATGTTACTTTATTATTATTGAAACAATCCTGTCTTCCTATGAGATGTTCATATAATGGAACCCAACTAGGTAGTTATTTTAAGATAATAGGAAGGAGCAGTAACAGCTGTGTGTAATGGAACCCAACTAGGTAGTTATTTTAAGATAATAGGAAGCAGCAGTAACAGCTGTGTGTAATGGAACCCAACTAGGTAGTTATTTTAAGATAATAGGAAGGAGCAGTAACAGCTGTGTGTAATGGAACCCAACTAGGTAGTTATTTTAAGATAATAGGAAGCAGCAGTAACAGCTGTGTGTAATGGAACCCAACTAGGTAGTTATTTTAAGATAATAGGAAGCAGCAGTAACAGCTGTGTGTAATGGAACCCAACTAGGTAGTTATTTTAAGATAATAGGAAGCAGCAGTAACAGCTGTGTGTAATGGAACCCAACTAGGTAGTTATTTTAAGATAACAGGAAGCAGCAGTAACAGCTGTGTATAATGGAACCCAACTAGGTAGTTATTTTAAGATAACAGGAAGCAGCAGTAACAGCTGTGTGTAATGGAACCCAACTAGGTAGTTATTTTAAGATAATAGGAAGCAGCAGTAACAGCTGTGTATAATGGAACCCAACTAGGTAGTTATTTTAAGATAACAGGAAGCAGCAGTAACAGCTGTGTGTAATGGAACCCAACTAGGTAGTTATTTTAAGATAACAGGAAGCAGCAGTAACAGCTGTGTATAATGGAACCCAACTAGGTAGTTATTTTAAGATAATAGGAAGCAGCAGTAACAGCTGTGTGTAATGGATCCCAACTAGGTAGTTATTTTAAGATAATAGGAAGGAGCAGTAACAGCTGTGTGTAATGGAACCCAACTAGGTAGTTATTTTAAGATAATAGGAAGGAGCAGTAACAGCTGTGTATAATGGATCCCAACTAGGTAGTTATTTTAAGATAATAGGAAGGAGCAGTAACAGCTGTGTATAATGGAACCCAACTAGGTAGTTATTTTAAGATAATAGGAAGCAGCAGTAACAGCTGTGTGTGTGTTTCCAGTCTCTGCGTCCGGCGTTGCTGAACATCAGAGAGATGTGCTACAGGATCAGTGACATGGGGCTTTGTCACATCCTGAAAGATCACACATACACTCTGGAGGAGTTCCAGGAGGCTCAGTACAACCAGCTGGAGGAGGTACGCAGACTGCCTGTCCCTTTACATGACGTGTCTGTCCCTTTACATGATGTGTCTGTTCCTTTACATGATGTGTCTGTCCCTTTACATGATGTGTCTGTTCCTTTACATGATGTGTCTGTCCCTTTACATGATGTGTCTGTCCCTTTACATGATGTGTCTGTCCCTTTACATGACGTGTCTGTCCCTTTACATGACGTGTCTGTCCCTTTACATGACGTGTCTGTCCCTTTACATGACGTGTCTGTCCCTTTACATGACGTGTCTGTCCCTTTACATGATGTGTGTCTGTGTCTGTCCCTTTACATGACGTGTCTGTCCCTTTACATGACGTGTCTGTCCCTTTACATGACATATTCTGTGTGTCTGTGTCTGTCCCTTTACATGATGTGTCTGTCCCTTTACATGATGTGTCTGTCCCTTTACATGACATATTCTGTGTGTCTGTTCCTTTACATTTACATTTAAGTAATTTAGCAGACGCTCTTATCCAGAGCATGACATATTCTGTGTGTCTGTTCCTTTACATGACATATTCTGTGTGTCTGTTCCTTTACATGACATATTCTGTGTGTCTGTTCCTTTACATGACATATTCTCTGTGTCTGTCCCTTTACATGACATATTCTGTGTGTCTGTCCCTTTACATGACATATTCTCTGTGTGTCTGTTCCTTTACATGACATATTCTGTGTGTCTGTTCCTTTACATGACATATTCTGTGTGTCTGTTCCTTTACATGACATATTCTGTGTGTCTGTTCCTTTACATGACATATTCTGTGTGTCTGTTCCTTTACATGACATATTCTGTGTGTCTGTACCTTTACATGACATATTCTCTGTGTGTCTGTTCCTTTACATGACATATTCTGTGTCTGTCTGTCCCTTTACATGACATATTCTGTGTGTCTGTTCCTTTACATGACATATTCTCTGTGTCTGTCCCTTTACATGACATATTCTGTGTGTCTGTCCCTTTACATGACATATTCTGTGTGTCTGTTCCTTTACATGACATATTCTGTGTGTCTGTTCCTTTACATGACATATTCTGTGTGTCTGTACCTTTACATGACATATTCTGTGTGTCTGTTCCTTTACATGACATATTCTCTGTGTCTGTCCCTTTACATGACATATTCTGTGTGTCTGTTCCTTTACATGACATATTCTGTGTGTCTGTACCTTTACATGACATATTCTGTGTGTCTGTTCCTTTACATGACATATTCTCTGTGTCTGTCCCTTTACATGACATATTCTGTGTGTCTGTTCCTTTACATGACGTGTCTGTCCCTTTACATGATGTGTCTGTCCCTTTACATGACATATTCTCTGTGTCTGTCCCTTTACATGACATATTCTGTGTGTCTGTCCCTTTACATGACATATTCTCTGTGTCTGTCCCTTTACATGACATATTCTGTGTGTCTGTTCCTTTACATGACGTGTCTGTCCCTTTACATGACGTGTCTGTCCCTTTACATGATGTGTCTGTCCCTTTACATGATGTGTCTGTCCCTTTACATGACGTGTCTGTCCCTTTACATGACGTGTCTGTCCCTTTACATGATGTGTCTGTCCCTTTACATGACGTGTCTGTCCCTTTACATGATGTGTCTGTCCCTTTACATGATGTGTCTGTCCCTTTACATGACGTGTCTGTCCCTTTACATGACGTGTCTGTCCCTTTACATGATGTGTCTGTCCCTTTACATGACGTGTCTGTCCCTTTACATGATGTGTGTCTGTCCCTTTACATGATGTGTCTGTCCCTTTACATGACGTGTCTGTCCCTTTACATGATGTGTGTCTGTCCCTTTACATGATGTGTGTCTGTCCCTTTACATGACGTGTCTGTCCCTTTACATGACGTGTCTGTCCCTTTACATGACGTGTCTGTCCCTTTACATGATGTGTGTCTGTCCCTTTACATGACGTGTCTGTCCCTTTACATGACGTGTCTGTCCCTTTACATGACGTGTCTGTCCCTTTACATGATGTGTGTCTGTCCCTTTACATGACGTGTCTGTCCCTTTACATGACGTGTCTGTCCCTTTACATGACGTGTCTGTCCCTTTACATGACATATTCTGTGTGTCTGTTCCTTTACATGACATATTCTCTGTGTGTCTGTCCCTTTACATGACATATTCTGTGTGTCTGTCCCTTTACATGACATATTCTCTGTGTGTCTGTTCCTTTACATGACATATTCTGTGTGTCTGTTCCTTTACATGACATATTCTGTGTGTCTGTTCCTTTACATGACATATTCTGTGTGTCTGTACCTTTACATGACATATTCTCTGTGTGTCTGTTCCTTTACATGACATATTCTGTGTCTGTCTGTCCCTTTACATGACATATTCTGTGTGTCTGTTCCTTTACATGACATATTCTCTGTGTCTGTCCCTTTACATGACATATTCTGTGTGTCTGTCCCTTTACATGACATATTCTGTGTGTCTGTTCCTTTACATGACATATTCTGTGTGTCTGTTCCTTTACATGACATATTCTGTGTGTCTGTTCCTTTACATGACATATTCTGTGTGTCTGTTCCTTTACATGACATATTCTGTGTGTCTGTTCCTTTACATGACATATTCTGTGTGTCTGTTCCTTTACATGACATATTCTGTGTGTCTGTACCTTTACATGACATATTCTGTGTGTCTGTTCCTTTACATGACATATTCTCTGTGTCTGTCCCTTTACATGACATATTCTGTGTGTCTGTTCCTTTACATGACATATTCTCTGTGTGTCTGTTCCTTTACATGACATATTCTGTGTGTCTGTCCCTTTACATGACATATTCTCTGTGTCTGTTCCTTTACATGACGTGTCTGTCCCTTTACATGACGTGTCTGTCCCTTTACATGATGTGTCTGTCCCTTTACATGACATATTCTCTGTGTGTCTGTCCCTTTACATGACATATTCTGTGTGTCTGTTCCTTTACATGACGTGTCTGTCCCTTTACATGATGTGTCTGTCCCTTTACATGATGTGTCTGTCCCTTTACATGACATATTCTCTGTGTCTGTCCCTTTACATGATGTGTCTGTCCCTTTACATGACATATTCTCTGTGTCTGTCCCTTTACATGACATATTCTCTGTGTCTGTCCCTTTACATGACATATTCTGTGTGTCTGTTCCTTTACATGACGTGTCTGTCCCTTTACATGACGTGTCTGTCCCTTTACATGACGTGTCTGTCCCTTTACATGACGTGTCTGTCCCTTTACATGATGTGTCTGTCCCTTTACATGACGTGTCTGTCCCTTTACATGACGTGTCTGTCCCTTTACATGATGTGTCTGTCCCTTTACATGATGTGTCTGTCCCTTTACATGATGTGTCTGTCCCTTTACATGACGTGTCTGTCCCTTTACATGACGTGTCTGTCCCTTTACATGATGTGTCTGTCCCTTTACATGATGTGTCTGTCCCTTTACATGATGTGTGTCTGTCCCTTTACATGATGTGTCTGTCCCTTTACATGATGTGTCTGTCCCTTTACATGACATATTCTGTGTGTCTGTTCCTTTACATCCTTTACATGATGTGTCTGTCCCTTTACATGATGTGTCTGTCCCTTTAAATGACGTGTCTGTCCCTTTACATGACGTGTCTGTCCCTTTACATGATGTGTGTCTGTCCCTTTACATGACGTGTCTGTCCCTTTACATGATGTGTCTGTCCCTTTACATGACGTGTCTGTCCCTTTACATGATGTGTGTCTGTCCCTTTACATGATGTGTCTGTCCCTTTACATGATGTGTCTGTCCCTTTACATGACGTGTCTGTCCCTTTACATGACGTGTCTGTCCCTTTACATGATGTGTCTGTCCCTTTACATGACGTGTCTGTCCCTTTACATGACGTGTCTGTCCCTTTACATGATGTGTCTGTTCCTTTACATGATGTGTCTGTCCCTTTACATGATGTGTCTGTCCCTTTACATGACGTGTCTGTCCCTTTACATGACGTGTCTGTCCCTTTACATGATGTGTCTGTCCCTTTACATGACGTGTCTGTCCCTTTACATGACGTGTCTGTCCCTTTACATGATGTGTCTGTCCCTTTACATGATGTGTCTGTCCCTTTACATGATGTGTCTGTCCCTTTACATGACATATTCTCTGTGTGTCTGTTCCTTTACATGACGTGTCTGTCCCTTTACATGACATATTCTCTGTGTGTCTGTTCCTTTACATGATGTGTCTGTCCCTTTACATGATGTGTCTGTCCCTTTACATGATGTGTCTGTCCCTTTACATGATGTGTCTGTTCCTTTACATGACGTGTCTGTCCCTTTACATGATGTGTCTGTCCCTTTACATGATGTGTCTGTCCCTTTACATGACGTGTCTGTCCCTTTACATGATGTGTCTGTTCCTTTACATGACGTGTCTGTCCCTTTACATGATGTGTCTGTCCCTTTACATGATGTGTCTGTCCCTTTACATGATGTGTCTGTCCCTTTACATGACGTGTCTGTCCCTTTACATGACGTGTCTGTCCCTTTACATGATGTGTCTGTCCCTTTACATGATGTGTCTGTCCCTTTACATGACGTGTCTGTCCCTTTACATGATGTGTCTGTCCCTTTACATGACGTGTCTGTCCCTTTACATGATGTGTCTGTCCCTTTACATGACATATTCTCTGTGTGTCTGTTCCTTTACATGACATATTCTCTCTGTGTGTCTGTTCCTTTACATGACATATTCTCTCTGTGTCTGTTCCTTTATATGACATATTCTATGTCTGTTCCTTTACATGACATATTCTCTGCGTGTCTGTCTGTACCTTTACATGACATATTCTGTGTCTGTCCCTTTACATGACATATTCTCTGTGTGGCTGGTCCTTTACATGACATATTCTCTGTGTGTCTGTTCCTTTACATGACATATTCTCTGTGTCTGTTCCTTTACATGACATATTCTCTGTGTGTCTGTCTGTACCTTTACATGACATATTCTCTGTGTGTCTGTTCCTTTACATGACATATTCTGTGTGTCTTTTCCTTTACATGACATATTCTCTGTGTGTCTGTTCCTTTACATGACATATTCTCTGTGTGTCTGGTCCTTTACATGACATATTCTCTGTGTGTCTGGTCCTTTACATGACATATTCTCTGTGTGTCTGTTCCTTTACATGACATATTCTCTGTGTGTCTGGTCCTTTACATGACATATTCTCTGTGTGTCTGTTCCTTTACATGACATATTCTCTGTGTGTCTGGTCCTTTACATGACATATTCTCTGTGTGTCTGGTCCTTTACATGACATATTCTCTGTGTGTCTGTTCCTTTACATGACATATTCTCTGTGTGTCTGTTCCTTTACATGACATATTCTCTGTGTGTCTGTTCCTTTACATGACATATTCTCTGTGTGTCTGTTCCTTTACATGACATATTCTCTGTGTGTCTGTTCCTTTACATGACATATTCTCTGTGTGTCTGTTCCTTTACATGACATATTCTCTGTGTGTCTGTTCCTTTACATGATATATTCTCTGTGTGTCTGTTCCTTTACATGACATATTCTCTGTGTGTCTGTTCCTTTACATGACATATTCTCTGTGTGTCTGTTCCTTTACATGACATATTCTGTGTGTCTGTCCCTTTACATGACATATTCTCTGTGTGTCTGTTCCTTTACATGACATATTCTGTGTGTGTCTGTTCCTTTACATGACATATTCTGTGTGTCTGTCCCTTTACATGACATATTCTGTGTGTCTGTCCCTTTACATGACATATTCTGTGTGTGTCTGTTCCTTTACATGACATATTCTGTGTGTCTGTTCCTTTACATGACATATTCTGTGTGTCTGTCCCTTTCCATGACATATTCTGTGTGTGTCTGTTCCTTTACATGACATATTCTGTGTGTCTGTCCCTTTACATGACATATTCTGTGTGTCTGTCCCTTTACGTGACATATTCTGTGTGTGTCTGTTCCTTTACATGACATATTCTGTGTGTCTGTCCCTTTACATGACATATTCTGTGTGTCTGTCCCTTTACATGACATATTCTGTGTGTGTCTGTTCCTTTACATGACATATTCTCTGTGTGTCTGTTCCTTTACATGACATATTCTGTGTGTCTGTCCCTTTACATGACATATTCTCTGTGTGTCTGTTCCTTTACATGACATATTCTGTGTGTCTTTTCCTTTACATGACATATTCTCTGTGTGTCTGTCCCTTTACATGACATATTCTGTGTGTCTGTCCCTTTACATGACATATTCTGTGTGTGTCTGTTCCTTTACATGACATATTCTGTGTGTGTCTGTTCCTTTACATGACATATTCTGTGTGTCTGTCCCTTTACATGACATATTCTGTGTGTCTGTCCCTTTACATGACATATTCTGTGTGTGTCTGTCCCTTTACATGACATATTCTGTGTGTGTCTGTTCCTTTACATGACATATTCTGTGTGTCTGTCCCTTTACATGACATATTCTGTGTGTCTGTCCCTTTACATGACATATTCTGTGTGTGTCTGTTCCTTTACATGACATATTCTGTGTGTCTGTCCCTTTACATGACATATTCTGTGTGTCTGTCCCTTTACATGACATATTCTCTGTGTGTCTGTTCCTTTACATGATATATTCTCTGTGTGTCTGTTCCTTTACATGACATATTCTCTGTGTGTCTGTTCCTTTACATGACATATTGTCTGTCTGTGTCTTTTCCTTTACATGACATATTCTCTGTGTGTCTGTTCCTTTACATGACATATTCTCTGTGTGTGTCTGTTCCTTTACATGACATATTCTCTGTCTGTCTGTTCCTTTACATGACATATTCTCTGTGTGTGTCTGTTCCTTTACATGACATATTCTCTGTGTGTCTGTTCCTTTACATGACATATTCTGTGTGTCTGTCTGTTCCTTTACATGACATATTCTCTGTGTGTCTGTTCCTTTACATGACATATTCTCTGTGTGTGTCTGTTCCTTTACATGACATATTCTCTGTGTGTCTGTTCCTTTACATGACATATTCTCTGTGTGTCTGTTCCTTTACATGACATATTCTCTGTGTGTCTGTTCCTTTACATGACATATTCTCTCTGTGTGTCTGTTCCTTTACATGACATATTCTGTGTGTGTCTGTTGCTTTACATGACATATTCTCTGTGTGTGTCTGTTCCTTTACATGACATATTCTCTGTGTGTCTGTTCCTTTACATGACATATTCTCTGTGTGTCTGTTCCTTTACATGACATATTCTCTCTGTGTCTGTTCCTTTATATGACATATTCTATGTCTGTTCCTTTACATGACATATTCTCTGTGTGTCTGTCTGTACCTTTACATGACATATTCTGTGTCTGTCCCTTTACATGACATATTCTCTGTGTGGCTGGTCCTTTACATGACATATTCTCTGTGTGTCTGTTCCTTTACATGACATATTCTCTGTGTGTCTGTCTGTACCTTTACATGACATATTCTCTGTGTGTCTGTTCCTTTACATGACATATTCTGTGTGTCTTTTCCTTTACATGACATATTCTCTGTGTGTCTGTTCCTTTACATGACATATTCTCTGTGTGTCTGTTCCTTTACATGACATATTCTCTGTGTGTCTGTTCCTTTACATGACATATTCTCTGTGTGTCTGTTCCTTTACATGACATATTCTCTGTGTGTCTGTTCCTTTACATGATATATTCTCTGTGTGTCTGTTCCTTTACATGACATATTCTCTGTGTGTCTGTTCCTTTACATGACATATTCTCTGTGTGTCTGTTCCTTTACATGACATATTCTGTGTGTCTGTCCCTTTACATGACATATTCTCTGTGTGTCTGTTCCTTTACATGACATATTCTCTGTGTGTCTGTCCCTTTACATGACATATTCTCTGTGTGTCTGTCCCTTTACATGACATATTCTGTGTGTCTGTCCCTTTACATGACATATTCTGTGTGTGTCTGTTCCTTTACATGACATATTCTCTGTGTGTGTCTGTTCCTTTACATGACATATTCTCTGTGTGTCTGTTCCTTTACATGACATATTCTGTGTGTCTGTCTGTTCCTTTACATGACATATTCTCTGTGTGTCTGTTCCTTTACATGACATATTCTCTGTGTGTGTCTGTTCCTTTACATGACATATTCTCTGTGTCTGTCTGTTCCTTTACATGACATATTCTCTGTGTGTGTCTGTTCCTTTACATGACATATTCTCTGTGTGTGTCTGTTCCTTTACATGACATATTCTCTGTGTGTGTCTGTTCCTTTACATGACATATTCTCTGTGTGTGTCTGTTCCTTTACATGACATATTCTGTGTGTGTCTGTTCCTTTACATGACATATTCTCTGTGTGTGTCTGTTCCTTTACATGACATATTCTCTGTGTGTCTGTTCCTTTACATGACATTCTCTCTGTGTGTCTGTTCCTTTACATGACATATTCTCTCTGTGTCTGTGCCTTTATATGACATATTCTATGTCTGTTCCTTTACATGACATATTCTCTGTGTGTCTGTCTGTACCTTTACATGACATATTCTGTGTCTGTCCCTTTACATGACATATTCTCTGTGTGTGTCTGTTCCTTTACATGACATATTCTCTGTGTGTCTGTTCCTTTACATGACATATTCTCTGTGTGTGTCTGTTCCTTTACATGACATATTCTGTGTGTCTGTCCCTTTACATGACATATTCTGTGTGTCTGTCCCTTTACATGACATATTCTCTGTGTGTCTGTTCCTTTACATGATATATTCTCTGTGTGTCTGTTCCTTTACATGACATATTCTCTGTGTGTCTGTTCCTTTACATGACATATTGTCTGTCTGTGTCTTTTCCTTTACATGACATATTCTCTGTGTGTCTGTTCCTTTACATGACATATTCTCTGTGTGTGTCTGTTCCTTTACATGACATATTCTCTGTCTGTCTGTTCCTTTACATGACATATTCTCTGTGTGTGTCTGTTCCTTTACATGACATATTCTCTGTGTGTCTGTTCCTTTACATGACATATTCTGTGTGTCTGTCTGTTCCTTTACATGACATATTCTCTGTGTGTCTGTTCCTTTACATGACATATTCTCTGTGTGTGTCTGTTCCTTTACATGACATATTCTCTGTGTGTCTGTTCCTTTACATGACATATTCTCTGTGTGTGTCTGTTCCTTTACATGACATATTCTCTGTGTGTCTGTTCCTTTACATGACATATTCTCTCTGTGTGTCTGTTCCTTTACATGACATATTCTGTGTGTGTCTGTTGCTTTACATGACATATTCTCTGTGTGTGTCTGTTCCTTTACATGACATATTCTCTGTGTGTCTGTTCCTTTACATGACATATTCTCTCTGTGTGTCTGTTCCTTTACATGACATATTCTCTCTGTGTCTGTGCCTTTATATGACATATTCTATGTCTGTTCCTTTACATGACATATTCTCTGTGTGTCTGTCTGTTCCTTTACATGACATATTCTCTGTGTGTCTGGTCCTTTACATGACATATTCTCTGTGTGTCTGTTCCTTTACATGACATATTCTCTGTGTGTCTGTTCCTTTACATGATATATTCTCTGTGTGTCTGTTCCTTTACATGACATATTCTCTGTGTGTCTGTTCCTTTACATGACATATTCTCTGTGTGTCTGTTCCTTTACATGACATATTCTCTGTGTGTCTGTTCCTTTACATGACATATTCTCTGTGTGTCTGTTCCTTTACATGACATATTCTCTGTGTGTCTGTTCCTTTACATGACATATTCTCTGTGTGTCTGTTCCTTTACATGACATATTCTCTGTGTGTCTGTTCCTTTACATGACATATTCTCTGTGTGTCTGTTCCTTTACATGACATATTCTCTGTGTGTCTGTTCCTTTACATGACATATTCTCTGTGTGTCTGTTCCTTTACATGACATATTCTGTGTGTGTCTGTTCCTTTACATGACATATTCTGTGTGTCTGTCCCTTTACATGACATATTCTGTGTGTCTGTCCCTTTACATGACATATTCTGTGTGTGTCTGTCCCTTTACATGACATATTCTGTGTGTGTCTGTTCCTTTACATGACATATTCTGTGTGTCTGTCCCTTTACATGACATATTCTGTGTGTCTGTCCCTTTACATGACATATTCTGTGTGTGTCTGTTCCTTTACATGACATATTCTGTGTGTCTGTCCCTTTACATGACATATTCTGTGTGTCTGTCCCTTTACATGACATATTCTCTGTGTGTCTGTTCCTTTACATGATATATTCTCTGTGTGTCTGTTCCTTTACATGACATATTCTCTGTGTGTCTGTTCCTTTACATGACATATTGTCTGTCTGTGTCTTTTCCTTTACATGACATATTCTCTGTGTGTCTGTTCCTTTACATGACATATTCTCTGTGTGTGTCTGTTCCTTTACATGACATATTCTCTGTGTGTCTGTTCCTTTACATGACATATTCTCTGTGTGTGTCTGTTCCTTTACATGACATATTCTGTGTGTGTCTGTTCCTTTACATGACATATTCTCTGTGTCTGTCTGTTCCTTTACATAACATATTCTCTGTGTGTGTCTGTTCCTTTACATGACATATTCTCTGTGTGTCTGTTCCTTTACATGACATATTCTCTGTGTGTGTCTGTTCCTTTACATGACATATTCTCTGTGTGTCTGTTCCTTTACATGACATATTCTCTGTGTGTCTGTTCCTTTACATGACATATTCTCTGTGTGTCTGTCTGTACCTTTACATGACATATTCTCTGTGTGTCTGTTCCTTTACATGACATATTCTGTGTGTCTTTTCCTTTACATGACATATTCTCTGTGTGTCTGTTCCTTTACATGACATATTCTCTGTGTGTCTGGTCCTTTACATGACATATTCTCTGTGTGTCTGGTCCTTTACATGACATATTCTCTGTGTGTCTGTTCCTTTACATGACATATTCTCTGTGTGTCTGGTCCTTTACATGACATATTCTCTGTGTGTCTGTTCCTTTACATGACATATTCTCTGTGTGTCTGTTCCTTTACATGACATATTCTCTGTGTGTCTGTTCCTTTACATGACATATTCTCTGTGTGTCTGTTCCTTTACATGACATATTCTCTGTGTGTCTGTTCCTTTACATGAAGTGTGTCTGTTCCTTTACATGACATATTCTCTGTGTGTCTGTTCCTTTACATGACATATTCTCTGTGTGTCTGTTCCTTTACATGACATATTCTCTGTGTGTCTGTTCCTTTACATGACATATTCTCTGTGTGTCTGTTCCTTTACATGACATATTCTCTGTGTGTCTGTTCCTTTACATGACATATTCTCTGTGTGTCTGTTCCTTTACATGACATATTCTCTGTGTGTCTGTTCCTTTACATGACATATTCTGTGTGTCTGTACCTTTACATGACATATTCTCTGTGTGTCTGTTCCTTTACATGACATATTCTGTGTGTCTGTACCTTTACATGACATATTCTCTGTGTGTCTGTTCCTTTACATGACATATTCTCTGTGTGTCTGTTCCTTTACATGACATATTCTCTGTGTGTCTGTTCCTTTACATGACATATTCTGTGTGTGTCTGTTCCTTTACATGACATATTCTGTGTGTCTGTCCCTTTACATGACATATTCTGTGTGTCTGTCCCTTTACATGACATATTCTGTGTGTGTCTGTCCCTTTACATGACATATTCTGTGTGTGTCTGTTCCTTTACATGACATATTCTGTGTGTCTGTCCCTTTACATGACATATTCTGTGTGTCTGTCCCTTTACATGACATATTCTGTGTGTGTCTGTTCCTTTACATGACATATTCTGTGTGTCTGTCCCTTTACATGACATATTCTGTGTGTCTGTCCCTTTACATGACATATTCTCTGTGTGTCTGTTCCTTTACATGATATATTCTCTGTGTGTCTGTTCCTTTACATGACATATTCTCTGTGTGTCTGGTCCTTTACATGACATATTCTCTGTGTGTCTGGTCCTTTACATGACATATTCTCTGTGTGTCTGTTCCTTTACATGACATATTCTCTGTGTGTCTGTTCCTTTACATGACATATTCTCTCTGTGTGTCTGTTCCTTTACATGACATATTCTCTGTCTGTCTGTTCCTTTACATGACATATTCTCTGTGTGTGTCTGTTCCTTTACATGACATATTCTCTGTGTGTCTGTTCCTTTACATGACATATTCTGTGTGTCTGTCTGTTCCTTTACATGACATATTCTCTCTGTGTCTGTTCCTTTATATGACATATTCTATGTCTGTTCCTTTACATGACATATTCTCTGTGTGTCTGTTCCTTTACATGACATATTCTGTGTGTCTTTTCCTTTACATGACATATTCTCTGTGTGTCTGTCCCTTTACATGACATATTCTGTGTGTCTGTCCCTTTACATGACATATTCTGTGTGTGTCTGTTCCTTTACATGACATATTCTCTGTGTGTCTGTCCCTTTACATGACATATTCTGTGTGTCTGTTCCTTTACATGACATATTCTGTGTGTGTCTGTTCCTTTACATGACATATTCTGTGTGTCTGTCCCTTTACATGACATATTCTGTGTGTCTGTCCCTTTACATGACATATTCTGTGTGTGTCTGTCCCTTTGCATGACATATTCTGTGTGTGTCTGTTCCTTTACATGACATATTCTGTGTGTCTGTCCCTTTACATGACATATTCTGTGTGTCTGTCCCTTTACATGACATATTCTGTGTGTGTCTGTTCCTTTACATGACATATTCTGTGTGTCTGTCCCTTTACATGACATATTCTGTGTGTCTGTCCCTTTACATGACATATTCTCTGTGTGTCTGTTCCTTTACATGATATATTCTCTGTGTGTCTGTTCCTTTACATGACATATTCTCTGTGTGTCTGTTCCTTTACATGACATATTGTCTGTCTGTGTCTTTTCCTTTACATGACATATTCTCTGTGTGTCTGTTCCTTTATATGACATATTCTCTGTGTGTCTGTTCCTTTACATGATATATTCTCTGTGTGTCTGTTCCTTTACATGACATATTCTCTGCGTGTCTGTTCCTTTACATGACATATTCTCTGTGTGTCTGTTCCTTTACATGACATATTATCTGTGTGTCTGTTCCTTTACATGACATATTCTCTGTGTGTCTGTTCCTTTACATGACATATTGTGTGTGTGTCTGTTCCTTTACATGACATATTCTCTGTGTGTCTGTTCCTTTACATGACATTCTCTGTGTGTCTGTTCCTTTACATGACATATTCTCTGTGTGTCTGTTCCTTTACATGACATATTCTCTGTGTGTCTGTTCCTTTACATTACATATTCTCTGTGTGTCTGTTCCTTTACATGACAAATTCTCTGTGTGTCTGTTCCTTTACATGATATATTCTCTGTGTGTCTGTTCCTTTACATGACATATTCTCTGTGTGTCTGTTCCTTTACATGACATATTCTCTGTGTGTCTGTTCCTTTACATGACATATTCTGTGTGTCTGTCCCTTTACATGACATATTCTCTCTGTGTCTGTTCCTTTACATGACATATTCTGTGTGTCTGTCCCTTTACATGACATATTCTCTGTGTGTCTGTCCCTTTACATGACATATTCTCTGTGTGTCTGTCCCTTTACATGACATATTCTGTGTGTCTGTCCCTTTACATGACATATTCTGTGTGTGTCTGTTCCTTTACATGACATATTCTGTGTGTCTGTCCCTTTACATGACATATTCTGTGTGTCTGTCCCTTTACATGACATATTCTGTGTGTGTCTGTCCCTTTACATGACATATTCTGTGTGTGTCTGTTCCTTTACATGACATATTCTGTGTGTCTGTCCCTTTACATGACATATTCTGTGTGTCTGTCCCTTTACATGACATATTCTGTGTGTGTCTGTTCCTTTACATGACATATTCTGTGTGTCTGTCCCTTTACATGACATATTCTGTGTGTCTGTCCCTTTACATGACATATTCTCTGTGTGTCTGTTCCTTTACATGATATATTCTCTGTGTGTCTGTTCCTTTACATGACATATTCTCTGTGTGTCTGTTCCTTTACATGACATATTCTCTGTGTGTCTGGTCCTTTACATGACATATTCTCTGTGTGTCTGTTCCTTTACATGACATATTCTCTGTGTGTCTGTTCCTTTACATGACATATTCTCTCTGTGTGTCTGTTCCTTTACATGACATATTCTGTGTGTGTCTGTTGCTTTACATGACATATTCTCTGTGTGTGTCTGTTCCTTTACATGACCTATTCTCTGTGTGTCTGTTCCTTTACATGACATATTCTCTCTGTGTGTCTGTTCCTTTACATGACATATTCTCTCTGTGTCTGTGCCTTTATATGACATATTCTATGTCTGTTCCTTTACATGACATATTCTCTGTGTGTCTGTCTGTTCCTTTACATGACATATTCTCTGTGTGTCTGTTCCTTTACATGACATATTCTCTGTGTGTCTGTTCCTTTACATGACATATTCTGTGTGTCTGTCCCTTTACATGACATATTCTCTGTGTGTCTGTTCCTTTACATGACATATTCTCTGTGTGTCTGTCCCTTTACATGACATATTCTGTGTGTCTGTCCCTTTACATGACATATTCTGTGTGTGTCTGTTCCTTTACATGACATATTCTGTGTGTCTGTCCCTTTACATGACATATTCTGTGTGTCTGTCCCTTTACATGACATATTCTGTGTGTGTCTGTCCCTTTGCATGACATATTCTGTGTGTGTCTGTTCCTTTACATGACATATTCTGTGTGTCTGTCCCTTTACATGACATATTCTGTGTGTCTGTCCCTTTACATGACATATTCTGTGTGTCTGTCCCTTTACATGACATATTCTGTGTGTGTCTGTTCCTTTACATGACATATTCTGTGTGTCTGTCCCTTTACATGACATATTCTCTGTGTGTCTGTTCCTTTACATGATATATTCTCTGTGTGTCTGTTCCTTTACATGACATATTCTCTGTGTGTCTGTTCCTTTACATGACATATTGTCTGTCTGTGTCTTTTCCTTTACATGACATATTCTCTGTGTGTCTGTTCCTTTATATGACATATTCTCTGTGTGTCTGTTCCTTTACATGATATATTCTCTGTGTGTCTGTTCCTTTACATGACATATTCTCTGTGTGTCTGTTCCTTTACATGACATATTCTCTGTGTGTCTGTTCCTTTACATGACATATTCTCTGTGTGTCTGTTCCTTTACATGACATATTCTCTGTGTGTCTGTTCCTTTACATGACATATTCTCTGTGTGTCTGTTCCTTTACATGACATATTCTCTGTGTGTCTGTTCCTTTACATGACATAGGCCAAGGAGAGGGACGGAAGCAGTACTGTTACATGTGTGTCTGTCCCTTTACATGGCAACGTGTGTGTGTGTGTGTGTGTGTGTGTGTGTGTGTGTGTGTGTGTGTGTGTGTGTGTGCAGGTATCTTCTCGTCTGGAAGAGTTCAGGGAGCTGGTAAAGGAGGTGGCCAGGAGCGCCTGTCACACGGCCATGTTGGAGGCAGGATACACACCTGACTATAACTACAACACAGGTACACACACACACACCTGACAATAACTACAACACAGGTACACACACACCTGACTATAACTACAACACAGGTACACACACACACCTGACTATAACTACAACACAGGTACACACACACACCTGACTATAACTACAACACAGGTACACACACACACCTGACTATAACTACAACACAGGTACACACACACCTGACTATAACTACAACACAGGTACACACACACACCTGACTATAACTACAACACAGGTACACACACACACCTGACTATAACTACAACACAGGTACACACACACCTGACTATAACTACAACACAGGTACACACACACACCTGACTATAACTACAACACAGGTACACACACACCTGACTATAACTACAACACAGGTACACACACACACCTGACTATAACTACAACACAGGTACACACACACCTGACTATAACTACAACACAGGTACACACACACCTGACTATAACTACAACACAGGTACACACACACACCTGACTATAACTACAACACAGGTACACACACACCTGACTATAACTACAACACAGGTACACACACACACCTGACTATAACTACAACACAGGTACACACACACCTGACTATAACTACAACACAGGTACACACACACCTGACTATAATTACAACGCAAAAAAGTAGAAGTGTGTGTACTCCAGAGGGGACAGACAGTAGAGTGAGTGTGTAGTGTGTGTACTCCAGAGGGAACAGACAGTAGAGTGAGTGTGTAGTGTGGGTACTCCAGAGGGAACAGACAGTAGAGTGTGTAGTGTGTGTAGAGGGGACAGACAGTAGAGTGAGTGTGTAGTGTGTGTTCTCCAGAGGGGACAGACAGTAGAGTGAGTGTGTAGTGTGTTCTCCAGAGGGGACAGACAGTAGAGTGAGTGTGTAGTGTGTGTAGAGGGGACAGACAGTAGAGTGAGTGTGTAGTGTGTGTACTCCAGAGGGAACAGACAGTAGAGTGAGTGTGTAGTGTGTGTACTCCAGAGGGAACAGACAGTAGAGTGAGTGTGTAGTGTGTGTACTCCAGAGGGAACAGACAGTAGAGTGAGTGTGTAGTGTGTGTTCTCCAGAGGGAACAGACAGTAGAGTGAGTGTGTAGTGTGTGTACTCCAGAGGGAACAGACAGTAGAGTGAGTGTGTAGTGTGTGTTCTCCAGAGGGAACAGACAGTAGAGTGAGTGTGTAGTGTGTGTACTCCAGAGGGAACAGACAGTAGAGTGAGTGTGTAGTGTGTGTACTCCAGAGGGAACAGACAGTAGAGTGAGTGTGTAGTGTGTGTTCTCCAGAGGGAACAGACAGTAGAGTGAGTGTGTAGTGTGTGTACTCCAGAGGGAACAGACAGTAGAGTGAGTGTGTAGTGTGTGTACTCCAGAGGGAACAGACAG